>NC_086453.1:14716348-14818848 GCF_028390025.1 Pseudophryne corroboree | reverse complement strand
AGCAGACTTGACAACAGCCGGTTAAACAGCCATGTAGTGATGTCAACGTTTCATTTAATGCTAAATTTCGTCAGGACAAAGATGAATAAACATTACAAGTGCTTACCTTAAATACCCAACGAACACAGACTGGTCCCACCGCTGCACGAGCTGGTTCCTGACGGGAGCCGATGACGTCACTTTCCAGCGACGCACGCTCACTCGCGTCGTTACCATGGCAACCCGCCGAGTACACAAACTCTGTGCTGCAAAGCGGACAAAAATCCCCATTAACTAGTGCATAATCCAAATAAAATGACATAAAATTACAGTGCAAAAACCGGAGGCAATGGGCAGTTATAAAAACGTAACTAGTCAGAACAGAGCTACAATTCAGCAAATCAGAGGGAACGGATGGCAGACAGGAAATAGTAAGAAAGCATGTTTACATCATAATTAGGGTGCCTTTATAATTAACTTATAGCAAGAAAAAATAAATTCTATACAGTAACCTAACTGAAGAGATCTAGGTTAATATGTAATGTGAAAACACAAGTATAATTAGAGAAAACAACCCAAATTATTAGACTCATTAAGCCCATAAGGGGTAAGAGTACGGAGCTCAAAAATCCAGCGTGCCTCCTTACGGAGAAGGAGAGCACCCCGGTCGCCCCCCCCCGTATACTAATGGGGACATGGTCTATGACCTTATGTCGCAAACTGGCTAGGGAATGTTTAGCCTCCCGAAAATGGCGGGCTACCGGCTGTTCTTGGGGGGTTCCCTCTAGAGCAGAGCGAATGGCCTGACGATGCAGTGCCATCCTCTCTCTGAACTGGCGAATGGTCTTGCCTATGTATAATAAGCCACAAGGGCATTTAATATAATAAATTACATAGGTGCTTAAACAAGAAAGTACATGTTTAATGCGGATTTTGACACCAGAGTGTGGATGATTAAAAGTTGGGCCACATTCCATCGAACGACACGTGGTGCAGCCCAAACATTTATAGCAACCTGGCTGCCGTGCAAGAAAAGTCTTGGGTGTTGTAATATTCAAGTTGGATATGTCATTCCTAACAAGAGAGTCACGAAGATTCCGGTTCCTCCTATAGCTGGGCATCAATTTAGAGTCTTTAAGGGATTTAAAGTCTGGGTCCGTGGTGATAATAGGCCACAGCTTTTTGCCTATCTGCATATTCTGTTGGCTAAATGGATGGAACTCTTGGACAAAGGGGACTTTATTATCCCCATTGGAATTAATCGGCTTAATTGTCAGGACTTCATCTCTGGATATTCCCAGGACCTGATTTTTGATGGTCTTCAAATGAGTAATGGCATAACCACGACTAACAAAGTCCCGTATCATGAAATCAATGCGGCGTTCAGCCTTCTCAAGAGTGTCACAAGTCCGGATCGCCCGCAGAAATTGGGATTTAGGTAGGCTGTGAGTAACAAAACTGGGATGTTGGCTGTCTGCCCTCAGGACAGTGTTCCGGTCCGTCGGTTTCTTAAATAGATCAGTGACCAGTTTTCCATTATCTAAGGATACTTCCACATCAAGGTAATGCACTACTTTGTCACTGATGGTGTACGTAAATCGTATGTTGGCATCCAAACTATTAGCGACCTCCATAGCCGTAGTGAATTCCTGGCTAGTACCAGACCAGATGATGAAGAGATCATCTATGTACCTAGTTAGGTACAAAATCTTAGTTTGCATCATGGGGTTCAACAAAAAAAGATCTTTATCAATATCAAACATAAAAATGTTAGCCAGAGAAGGCCCCACACAAGATCCCATGGCACAGCCTCTTAGTTGGATATACCACTGACGGTCAAATAGAAAGTAGTTCCTTGTTAAAGATAGCTTCAGCAGGTCACAAAAGAAACTGATGTCAGGGCCCCGATAGGCCAAATTACCTGTAAGAAACCTACGAACAGCCTGTACCCCCCTGTCATGGGGGATATTGGTGTATAATGACACCACATCTATTGTACAAAGGTGACAACCTTGTGGGAGTGTTGGTAATGTAACCAGTTTCCTAAGGAAGGTGGAGGAATCTTTCAGATAGGTTGGTTGATCTTGGATCAATTCTTGGAGGAAACTGTCCAAATATTGTGATATGATGTAGTAGATTGAGTCACGGGCACTGATAATGGGGCGCCCGGGAGGATGAATAGGATCTTTGTGTAATTTTGGGATAGAGTATATAACTGGTGTTTTAGGAAAATTGATGATTAATGCTTTGCAGACCTTCTCAGTGATGATGTCATTGTTAACTGCTTCCAATAGGATGGTGTCCAATTCTTTTTTAAATGTAGCTGTAGGGTCTGATGCAAGTCTTCTGTAGACCTCTGCGTCATTCAATTGAGATAGCATCTCATTACGATAATAATCAAGGTCTAACACGACCACGCCCCCACCCTTGTCGGCAGGGCGGATAACTATGTCGGTATAATCTTGTAAATTCCTCAATGCTGCTTGCTCAGATCTAGTGAGGTTATTTCTTGGAGGGGTAAAGCTATCTACTTTATCCATAACACATTTATTGAGGGTCCTTGTGAACACTTTCAAGGAATTATTAGAAGAGGCCGGGTCAAATGTTGACTTGGGTTTGAACCTTTGAATCTGAGATGATGGAAGCTGTACTGGTTGCTTATCAAAAAATTCTTTAAGACGTATTTGTCGTGTAAATTTGTGTAGATCTACCGTCCAGGTAAATTTGTCGAACTTGGCTGAAGGAATGAAAGATAATCCTTTATTAAGGACACTCAATTCATCCCTGGATAAAGTTCTTTTGGAAAGATTAAAGACTATCTCCGTTTTTTCGTTGCGCGCTTCTTGTTTGTAGAGCCTTTGCCATTGGCCCCCTCGCCTTGTTTTTTTGGGGGAGCCACACGTTGAGCGCGGGTTCGGACCCCTAAAGGGGGTTTACCTGGGACTTTTGAAGGCTCACCATCCTGGTCACTTTGTGATGATTGTGTACCGGACGAATCATTATTAGTGCGATCCCGATGTTGTCGCCATCTTGAGGATCTGAAGTGTTTTGTAGAAGCATTTGGGTTATTAACCCAAGGATAAACGGTTCCTTGTTGGTAATCTCTCTGAACCACCGAAAGTTTGTCACGTTTGAATTTCAGCAATTCTTGCCGGTATTTTACAGTTTGTTCCTGTAATTTATTAATCCAGTTGGTTTCAGGATCATTTCTGAACGAGTCCTCCATAGTTTTCTCAAACTCAGCAATTTCGGTTTTAATCTTGGTTAATTCCCGGTTGGACTCCTCGATGACCAATAGTAATAAATCGAAGCTACATTTATTAAGAACGGCCACCCAGCGTCGGCAAAATTCCGTGTTAAATTTACCGATGGTGGGGGCGTTCTTAATTCTGAATCCCCTTGGGATCAATTTTTTACGAAAATAGTCACTCAAAGTAGACCCGTGCAGAAAATAATCAATTTCCTTCTTTTTCAGTTTTAACAATTTGAAGAAGAATTGTCCATTTGGCATGGATAACCCCGTTGCATCCGTAAGCTCTGGGAATAAAATATTTTCAGCATCACTCTCAGAGAGAGAGAGCATTTCACCCAGTGGCAGGGTGACATCCCTATAGCCACTGGTAGCAGGTTGCTCTATGCCCGTTGCCATATCGATAATATGTGATATTCCATATACTCCAAGTGTGAAAAAGGAAAAAAGACACAAAACAAAAAAATGAGAACAAAAGTCTGTGTCCTGGTGGTTTAAATTGAGGGTGCCTCGTCTATGTAGAAACAGTGAGAGTATCCGTCGCTTAGCAAAACGGACGATTACACAATCTCTCCAGAAGTATAATGCAGGGAAGGACTGGCACTCCAAACAAATCCAAATGGAAATAAGGCCCAGGTGCCCGTGAAAGGGAATTTGCATGCAGGAACTGGAACACGGCACTCAAAAGGTCTTCATACACATGCATAAAGCAGACTTGACAACAGCCGGTTAAACAGCCATGTAGTGATGTCAACGTTTCATTTAATGCTAAATTTCGTCAGGACAAAGATGAATAAACATTACAAGTGCTTACCTTAAATACCCAACGAACACAGACTGGTCCCACCGCTGCACGAGCTGGTTCCTGACGGGAGCCGATGACGTCACCATCCAGCGACGCACGCTCACTCGCGTCGTTACCATGGCAACCCGCCGAGTACACAAACTCTGTGCTGCAAAGCGGACAAAAATCCCCATTAACTAGTGCATAATCCAAATAAAATGACATAAAATTACAGTGCAAAAACCGGAGGCAATGGGCAGTTATACCGGCAATAATATAATATATATTATAAAATACCGGCAAGAATTGCTGAAATTCAAACGTGACAAACTTTCGGTGGTTCAGAGAGATTACCAACAAGGAACCGTTTATCCTTGGGTTAATAACCCAAATGCTTCTACAAAACACTTCAGATCCTCAAGATGGCGACAACATCGGGATCGCACTAATAATGATTCGTCCGGTACACAATCATCACAAAGTGACCAGGATGGTGAGCCTTCAAAAGTCCCAGGTAAACCCCCTTTAGGGGTCCGAACCCGCGCTCAACGTGTGGCTCCCCCAAAAAAACAAGGCGAGGGGGCCAATGGCAAAGGCTCTACAAACAAGAAGCGCGCAACGAAAAAACGGACATAGTCTTTAATCTTTCCAAAAGAACTTTATCCAGGGATGAATTGAGTGTCCTTAATAAAGGATTATCTTTCATTCCTTCAGCCAAGTTCGACAAATTTACCTGGACGGTAGATCTACACAAATTTACACGACAAATACGTCTTAAAGAATTTTTTGATAAGCAACCAGTACAGCTTCCATCATCTCAGATTCAAAGGTTCAAACCCAAGTCAACATTTGACCCGGCCTCTTCTAATAATTCCTTGAAAGTGTTCACAAGGACCCTCAATAAATGTGTTATGGATAAAGTAGATAGCTTTACCCCTCCAAGAAATAACCTCACTAGATCTGAGCAAGCAGCATTGAGGAATTTTCAAGATTATACCGACATAGTTATCCGCCCTGCCGACAAGGGTGGGGGCGTGGTCGTGTTAGACCTTGATTATTATCGTAATGAGATGCTATCTCAATTGAATGACGCAGAGGTCTACAGAAGACTTGCATCAGACCCTACAGCTACATTTAAAAAAGAATTGGACACCATCCTATTGGAAGCAGTTAACAATGACATCATCACTGAGAAGGTCTGCAAAGCATTAATCATCAATTTTCCTAAAACACCAGTTATATACTCTATCCCAAAATTACACAAAGATCCTATTCATCCTCCCGGGCGCCCCATTATCAGTGCCCGTGACTCAATCTACTACATCATATCACAATATTTGGACAGTTTCCTCCAAGAATTGATCCAAGATCAACCTATCTGAAAGATTCCTCCACCTTCCTTAGGAAACTGGTTACATTACCAACACTCCCACAAGGTTGTCACCTTTGTACAATAGATGTGGTGTCATTATACACCAATATCCCCCATGACAGGGGGGTACAGGCTGTTCGTAGGTTTCTTACAGGTAATTTGGCCTATCGGGGCCCTGACATCAGTTTCTTTTGTGACCTGCTGAAGCTATCTTTAACAAGGAACTACTTTCTATTTGACCGTCAGTGGTATATCCAACTAAGAGGCTGTGCCATGGGATCTTGTGTGGGGCCTTCTCTGGCTAACATTTTTATGTTTGATATTGATAAAGATCTTTTTTTGTTGAACCCCATGATGCAAACTAAGATTTTGTACCTAACTAGGTACATAGATGATCTCTTCATCATCTGGTCTGGTACTAGCCAGGAATTCACTACGGCTATGGAGGTCGCTAATAGTTTGGATGCCAACTGTCAAAGTCAGAAAAATGTCTCAATGCACGTTGCCATATTTGCACCGCACACTGGTCCGCGCTGCGCGTGCGTGCGCTCTCCCGTGGATGCGCATACCCGCAATAACGTGCACTCGCAGGCGCGGTATGCGTATTTACGGTAGAGTTTATGTAGTCGTAGCGTGCGACTCATTCGTTACAAATGTTCACAATTAATGTAGTTTATAAATCATGGTCCCTTTGATAGATTCTGAAAGCTTGGTTAAAATACAATGTCCCAGAGCTGAGGAATCCCTCTTTATATCGTACGAAGGGTCTAACAGGAATCATACAGCAGTGTTTGGTACCCATCGGAAGAGTATTTAATTAGCAATATTCCGGTGTTGGTTTGGAGCGTATTAATCGCTCGTGCGAATAGTTATGGACATAAGAAGTTTATGTCCATTTCTATTAATTACACATACTCAGGTATGCGGCGGGAAACCCAGTTTCCCACCCACCTGAGCTGTTGGAAATCGTCACAGCCCACCTGTATGAATCACCCTATGACCTTTTGTTATGATGCAGGGCCGAATTCCTTCGGCCAATGGACAATGGGATTGTAGGACCAGGAGATTGCATTGTGTGTGGGGCATAAATAGGCAGGCCGACCACATCCAGCTCTCACTCTCTCATCAACGGTTATCTGCTGATAGCCGGGAGCTGGATATCGAGGCGCAGGCGATCATACCCTTTGTGCGTAAGTTTCTCTCCGTAATCATTGTCTTTCTGTGAGCCAATTTCTCTCATCTCATCTCTCTCTCTCTCTCTCTCTCTCTCTCTCTCTCTCTCTCTCTCTCTCTGTTCTGTTCTCTCATATCTCCCCTAGACTAGGCTAGTATTGTATTGTAGTAGATAGTATTGTAATGTATTGCATTTAGGTCAGTGTAGTATTGTCTTTTTGTATTTATTGTTTAGTTCTGTGGTTAGGAAGTCTCTGTTATATTGTAGTGTATCATTTGTACTGTTATCCCCTTTTACAAGTATATTAGATATAATACAGTCAATAGGCTTTGGAACCTAAACCAGCATCTGTGTATTTCCTATAGTGTTAAGTGTTCACTTGAGCGTCGGTGACGCTCAAGCAGCTTTGTAGTTAGTCAGGTTACACAAGGTTGCACTTACACCCTGTACTCACATTAAGGTATTCAGTGTATTTCATTGGTATAAGGTTTTATCATAAAGGTATAGTGTTGTGAGCGTCTGCATCGCTGGTGACCTCCTCGTGGTCTCAAGCGTAAGCTACGCCATAGCGAATCATTCCCCTAGACATAACCAATAACGTGTCCTGTGATCACTGGGCCGTGAGCGAACGTGACGCTTGAGCGTCTCGCCTACGGCTGAGCGATCGCTACGCAGATAGCGTACCATTACGGTACTTCTTAAGTAAACAGCGTACAGTGTTCTTAGCTTCATAAAGGGTTGTTTATACGACAAAGGAATTTAGCATTGTCAATTGGGGACTCGTCCTATACTTCTCACATCTGCACTAGGTAGATCAGCAGACATTATCCCCCAGCAAAGGGTGGGAGATTGTCTCATAGTGCTGGCGGGATAAGCGTCTGCTTCGCTTAGATAAAGAGTGCTGAAGGAACCCGGTAACCGGAAGTAAGAACAAAACGCTTGTGTCTTTTTAAAACTGTTTATTTTTCTTTTGTCTTGCGTACGCATACATACCTGCATTTCTTTTCACTTGTGTATTTCATTTTTCGTATATCACTATTCCTGTTTGCCAAATTTTATAGTTGATAGAAAGTGCTAAAAGGAGATTTGCTGTTATTTAATAGTAGAGGTAATAGTTAAAGTATAGAACAACACACGGTTTGTCTGAAGATACAAGGCAGTCAGTGTGGATTGCGGTAGATGATCAGGGATCACCTACATTGATAAATAAATATATTGTGTTACGGTGGATCCTTTGCATTGCGTACACGTGTCGCTAACAAAGACTAGCGTACGCAATCCAAAAGGCAGACGCACGCAGCGTTCATTACGCAACGTAGCGTCCGGTTACGCCCACGTAGCTCAAGTTGTGATAAAGTGAAGTAACGCAAAGGCGATAATTAACGCACAGCGGTAGATAACGCGACGCGGTAAATGACGCAAATCTATTTTTAGAAAATCTGAAATTTAGTTTAACAGATCCTGCTCCTAATTGGTAACACTTTTGGCCTAAAGACAATTTCTGCGCAGAAATAGATATAGAAACAAAAGTGTGCTTGTGTTGAGTGAGTGTGTTTTGTATACAAAAGTTTATATAACTGTAAGGTGGAACCAAAAGGAAAGCCGGGTACTCGTCAAGGGACATACGTGTAAGTGACATATACGGTGGCTAGGGAGGCATCCCTGGTTAAATAATATTTGAGCATTAGAGTATAGCGGACCATAAGGTAACAAGACCAGGAGGTCATAAGGTAACAAGACCAGGAGGTCGTAAGGTAAAAGGTCCGCTATAAAAGTCCAGTGGCACAACGCCTGGGGTGTTGGTGCAGAACCCATATAGGCCATACAAGCTCTGGCTGAAGGAATCGCAGCCGGAAACATAGATTCCATTGATCTTTCAGTACATGACAAGTAGTGCTCGTGTACTGAACGATTGGACCGCACGTAATTGTGTGCAGTAGTTAGTAATCTGACCTAATACCATTAGAGTAAAGTGGTCACAAACGCTATTTGTACATTCTGACGTGATTTGTGTAATTTTTTATTTTTGGAAGGGAAGTTCGCTGGTCACTCGGGAACTATCCAACAACCGATACTTACTGGGGACTGGTAGGTCCCGACAGTTAGGAATATATTTCCCAGCTGCTGTCAAGTGGAATGACATTCTCTCCATAAGGCAAAACGAAAGGGAAAATGTTTCTAATTATTTCAATCGAGCACTGCAAATAATGGCTAGGAACACTGGGATCGCAGACATCAAGACAAATGCACAACATAAAGGAATAGCGGTTAAGGTATTAATGAATGGTTTAAAGGATGAATTAAAAACAAGGGTACAGACCACCAACCCAAACTGGAGAGAGATCTCGGTGGCCGCACTAAGAGAGGCCGTCATTAATCATGATCAGAATAGCACCAGGTACAGAGAGTCACTAAAAGATAAGTTAATGGCAGCAAATATTCAGGCCCAAACCACAAGACCACCCCAACAAAAGCCACACACCCCTGCGAGAAATCCAGATATGAAAGTCTGTTACAGTTGTCATAAAAAGGGACACATTGCAAGAGATTGTAGGTCAAGAGAAAAACAACACCATAATCATAAAAACCAAAGAATCAGGGAAGTACAGGGGAAACGATTGATGATGATGAACATCCGAGCGTTTGAGGAGGCATCAAATCAACCAAAACCCCAGGCCATTGGCACATGGAGGAACTTAAGGATTTGTGATCTGTGCAAAAGAGAAGGGCATTATGCCAGTAACTGCAACAGCCCACATAAAATCAGACCCCCTAGACATGAAAATGAGCAAAAGTTATGACACACCAAATTATAATCAGGGATCATATAGGAAGAATTTTGGGCCACACCCATAATATATAGTTAGGAAAGGTGATCATTAGGACTGATGGTAAGCCTGAGGTAACGGTTAGTAAATTGGGAGGTCATTCACTGAAGACACAGGAATGACCAGGTTAAACGTTGTAAATGTATTTGTGAAAAATGTTTTTTCTTTCTCTCTCTATCCCCATCTCTGACGATTATTGGTAAGAATTCAAACATTGCATATTCGCTTGGTCCTTGCAGAAGTCTACCAAACCCCAGCATGACCTATCCACCACAATGTATTCTGGCCAGATACAGACAGTGGAATAATGCAAGTGCTGGTGGGGAGGGACTGCTCAAGGAAACCATTAGACACGTAGATACGACAGCCTAATAGTCTTCTCTTATTGGTGGTTATTGTCGGGTTATGTAATGTATATATGCACATGAATTGTTCTCTATCTCTTTTGTTTTTTATTTTCTCTCTCTCCTCACTCATGTTTTAAAGATGGTATGTCACCCCTAAGTGTTAACCAATGGTAATGCCAGAAATGATCCTGAAACCAACTGGATTAATAAATTACAGGAACAAACTGTAAAATACCGGCAAGAATTGCTGAAATTCAAACGTGACAAACTTTCGGTGGTTCAGAGAGATTACCAACAAGGAACCGTTTATCCTTGGGTTAATAACCCAAATGCTTCTACAAAACACTTCAGATCCTCAAGATGGCGACAACATCGGGATCGCACTAATAATGATTCGTCCGGTACACAATCATCACAAAGTGACCAGGATGGTGAGCCTTCAAAAGTCCCAGGTAAACCCCCTTTAGGGGTCCGAACCCGCGCTCAACGTGTGGCTCCCCCAAAAAAACAAGGCGAGGGGGCCAATGGCAAAGGCTCTACAAACAAGAAGCGCGCAACGAAAAAACGGACATAGTCTTTAATCTTTCCAAAAGAACTTTATCCAGGGATGAATTGAGTGTCCTTAATAAAGGATTATCTTTCATTCCTTCAGCCAAGTTCGACAAATTTACCTGGACGGTAGATCTACACAAATTTACACGACAAATACGTCTTAAAGAATTTTTTGATAAGCAACCAGTACAGCTTCCATCATCTCAGATTCAAAGGTTCAAACCCAAGTCAACATTTGACCCGGCCTCTTCTAATAATTCCTTGAAAGTGTTCACAAGGACCCTCAATAAATGTGTTATGGATAAAGTAGATAGCTTTACCCCTCCAAGAAATAACCTCACTAGATCTGAGCAAGCAGCATTGAGGAATTTTCAAGATTATACCGACATAGTTATCCGCCCTGCCGACAAGGGTGGGGGCGTGGTCGTGTTAGACCTTGATTATTATCTTAATGAGATGCTATCTCAATTGAATGACGCAGAGGTCTACAGAAGACTTGCATCAGACCCTACAGCTACATTTAAAAAAGAATTGGACACCATCCTATTGGAAGCAGTTAACAATGACATCATCACTGAGAAGGTCTGCAAAGCATTAATCATCAATTTTCCTAAAACACCAGTTATATACTCTATCCCAAAATTACACAAAGATCCTATTCATCCTCCCGGGCGCCCCATTATCAGTGCCCGTGACTCAATCTACTACATCATATCACAATATTTGGACAGTTTCCTCCAAGAATTGATCCAAGATCAACCTATCTGAAAGATTCCTCCACCTTCCTTAGGAAACTGGTTACATTACCAACACTCCCACAAGGTTGTCACCTTTGTACAATAGATGTGGTGTCATTATACACCAATATCCCCCATGACAGGGGGGTACAGGCTGTTCGTAGGTTTCTTACAGGTAATTTGGCCTATCGGGGCCCTGACATCAGTTTCTTTTGTGACCTGCTGAAGCTATCTTTAACAAGGAACTACTTTCTATTTGACCGTCAGTGGTATATCCAACTAAGAGGCTGTGCCATGGGATCTTGTGTGGGGCCTTCTCTGGCTAACATTTTTATGTTTGATATTGATAAAGATCTTTTTTTGTTGAACCCCATGATGCAAACTAAGATTTTGTACCTAACTAGGTACATAGATGATCTCTTCATCATCTGGTCTGGTACTAGCCAGGAATTCACTACGGCTATGGAGGTCGCTAATAGTTTGGATGCCAACTGTCAAAGTCAGAAAAATGTCTCAATGCACGTTGCCATATTTGCACCGCACACTGGTCCGCGCTGCGCGTGCGTGCGCTCTCCCGTGGATGCGCATACCCGCAATAACGTGCACTCGCAGGCGCGGTATGCGTATTTACGGTAGAGTTTATGTAGTCGTAGCGTGCGACTCATTCGTTACAAATGTTCACAATTAATGTAGTTTATAAATCATGGTCCCTTTGATAGATTCTGAAAGCTTGGTTAAAATACAATGTCCCAGAGCTGAGGAATCCCTCTTTATATCGTACGAAGGGTCTAACAGGAATCATACAGCAGTGTTTGGTACCCATCGGAAGAGTATTTAATTAGCAATATTCCGGTGTTGGTTTGGAGCGTATTAATCGCTCGTGCGAATAGTTATGGACATAAGAAGTTTATGTCCATTTCTATTAATTACACATACTCAGGTATGCGGCGGGAAACCCAGTTTCCCACCCACCTGAGCTGTTGGAAATCGTCACAGCCCACCTGTATGAATCACCCTATGACCTTTTGTTATGATGCAGGGCCGAATTCCTTCGGCCAATGGACAATGGGATTGTAGGACCAGGAGATTGCATTGTGTGTGGGGCATAAATAGGCAGGCCGACCACATCCAGCTCTCACTCTCTCATCAACGGTTATCTGCTGATAGCCGGGAGCTGGATATCGAGGCGCAGGCGATCATACCCTTTGTGCGTAAGTTTCTCTCCGTAATCATTGTCTTTCTGTGAGCCAATTTCTCTCATCTCATCTCTCTCTCTCTCTCTCTCTCTCTCTCTCTCTCTCTCTCTCTCTCTCTCTCTCTCTCTGTTCTGTTCTCTCATATCTCCCCTAGACTAGGCTAGTATTGTATTGTAGTAGATAGTATTGTAATGTATTGCATTTAGGTCAGTGTAGTATTGTCTTTTTGTATTTATTGTTTAGTTCTGTGGTTAGGAAGTCTCTGTTATATTGTAGTGTATCATTTGTACTGTTATCCCCTTTTACAAGTATATTAGATATAATACAGTCAATAGGCTTTGGAACCTAAACCAGCATCTGTGTATTTCCTATAGTGTTAAGTGTTCACTTGAGCGTCGGTGACGCTCAAGCAGCTTTGTAGTTAGTCAGGTTACACAAGGTTGCACTTACACCCTGTACTCACATTAAGGTATTCAGTGTATTTCATTGGTATAAGGTTTTATCATAAAGGTATAGTGTTGTGAGCGTCTGCATCGCTGGTGACCTCCTCGTGGTCTCAAGCGTAAGCTACGCCATAGCGAATCATTCCCCTAGACATAACCAATAACGTGTCCTGTGATCACTGGGCCGTGAGCGAACGTGACGCTTGAGCGTCTCGCCTACGGCTGAGCGATCGCTACGCAGATAGCGTACCATTACGGTACTTCTTAAGTAAACAGCGTACAGTGTTCTTAGCTTCATAAAGGGTTGTTTATACGACAAAGGAATTTAGCATGGTCAATTGGGGACTCGTCCTATACTTCTCACATCTGCACTAGGTAGATCAGCAGACATTATCCCCCAGCAAAGGGTGGGAGATTGTCTCATAGTGCTGGCGGGATAAGCGTCTGCTTCGCTTAGATAAAGAGTGCTGAAGGAACCCGGTAACCGGAAGTAAGAACAAAACGCTTGTGTCTTTTTAAAACTGTTTATTTTTCTTTTGTCTTGCGTACGCATACATACCTGCATTTCTTTTCACTTGTGTATTTCATTTTTCGTATATCACTATTCCTGTTTGCCAAATTTTATAGTTGATAGAAAGTGCTAAAAGGAGATTTGCTGTTATTTAATAGTAGAGGTAATAGTTAAAGTATAGAACAACACACGGTTTGTCTGAAGATACAAGGCAGTCAGTGTGGATTGCGGTAGATGATCAGGGATCACCTACATTGATAAATAAATATATTGTGTTACGGTGGATCCTTTGCATTGCGTACACGTGTCGCTAACAAAGACTAGCGTACGCAATCCAAAAGGCAGACGCACGCAGCGTTCATTACGCAACGTAGCGTCCGGTTACGCCCACGTAGCTCAAGTTGTGATAAAGTGAAGTAACGCAAAGGCGATAATTAACGCACAGCGGTAGATAACGCGACGCGGTAAATGACGCAAATCTATTTTTAGAAAATCTGAAATTTAGTTTAACAGATCCTGCTCCTAATTGGTAACACTTTTGGCCTAAAGACAATTTCTGCGCAGAAATAGATATAGAAACAAAAGTGTGCTTGTGTTGAGTGAGTGTGTTTTGTATACAAAAGTTTATATAACTGTAAGGTGGAACCAAAAGGAAAGCCGGGTACTCGTCAAGGGACATACGTGTAAGTGACATATACGGTGGCTAGGGAGGCATCCCTGGTTAAATAATATTTGAGCATTAGAGTATAGCGGACCATAAGGTAACAAGACCAGGAGGTCATAAGGTAACAAGACCAGGAGGTCGTAAGGTAAAAGGTCCGCTATAAAAGTCCAGTGGCACAACGCCTGGGGTGTTGGTGCAGAACCCATATAGGCCATACAAGCTCTGGCTGAAGGAATCGCAGCCGGAAACATAGATTCCATTGATCTTTCAGTACATGACAAGTAGTGCTCGTGTACTGAACGATTGGACCGCACGTAATTGTGTGCAGTAGTTAGTAATCTGACCTAATACCATTAGAGTAAAGTGGTCACAAACGCTATTTGTACATTCTGACGTGATTTGTGTAATTTTTTATTTTTGGAAGGGAAGTTCGCTGGTCACTCGGGAACTATCCAACAACCGATACTTACTGGGGACTGGTAGGTCCAGCACGCCCCAGTAAATAAAGGTTCACAGGGGCCCTAGGTTGGGTACAGCAGCTCTGGCTACAGTGATTGCAGCACAGGCCAACGTGGGCGAGAAGTAAGTGGGGTACTTGATAAACCACCACCGCCGGCCTGCCCAAGGACTTCTTGGTTTGTTTGTAAGGGTTCGCTGAAAGCCTTGATATTCAAGGAGGAATAAGCAACGCCTGCAGATTATGGGGGCCAGTTGTTCAGGTAGGGGGCGATCAACCTCGGTTCGGGTTGATTCAGAGAACCGATCCATCGGGTCGGCACGATATGTGATGTGTAAGAAATATGGAAATCACGCTGAAGTTTTATGTGATGAATGGGAGAGAATGACTGTACAAGACAGGGACAAATTCCCAAGAATAGGTAGCTTCAGTCCAGAAGTGTTACAAAATTTAAGGAGGAGGATAAGTCTCATTGAACCAACGAAGAGACAAAATAAACATTATGAATATTTACAGTTATGGCAACAGGAAAGTGAATTACAAAAAGAGTCTATTGACTTTTCTGACTCTTATCTTGAGAGGAGAGATATGGCAGCAGGAGAGGAGTTGATTGCGGAGAGAAAAGCACAAAGGTGGAACAATAAAAACGCTCTTAGCAACTGTAATATAGATTATAAGGATAAGTGTAATAAATGTAACCATGATTATTGTAATACTGTTGAATGTACAACTATTAACCTGTGCAAGCTGCACCCCATGTCAAACCTCCCTCAGGAATACAAACAAGACAGTGAGCCCAGAACGATGTCAGCACCTCTTCCAGCAACCATCACAAAAGCCATCCAGGTGGACACGACCAAATTGGTAAAGGCAATAATCGAACCCCCTAACGGAGGGTCAGGTGAGGTCGTGTCCACAGGTACGTACAATGTTTCATATCACGCACAAACAGAGGTACCCCATATTGTAAGACCAACACAAGATGATGTAGCTGAGCTCGATCTGGCCAGGGTGATCTCAGTCCCCAATGGGAAGACTGACGATCAGGGAATCATTCCCGTCAAGGACAGTGCAATGCGCTGTCTCTGGTCCCGGACCGAATTGAGATCAATTATGTCTGAATTTCCTGATCCTAGGAGAAATCTAGCCAAATGTCAAAGGTTTATTAAAGAACTAGGAAACGCCACAGAACCCACCAACAAAGAGTGGCGGACAGTGCTGAGGGCATGTTTGCCCTCCAGGGTTGACCCTGAAAAATTCATTGCTGATTGTAAATTAAACACGGAGGTACCTTGTATGGAGGAACACAATCAGGAATGTATTAGGCAGATTAACCGACAGTTAGGAATATATTTCCCAGCTGCTGTCAAGTGGAATGACATTCTCTCCATAAGGCAAAACGAAAGGGAAAATGTTTCTAATTATTTCAATCGAGCACTGCAAATAATGGCTAGGAACACTGGGATCGCAGACATCAAGACAAATGCACAACATAAAGGAATAGCGGTTAAGGTATTAATGAATGGTTTAAAGGATGAATTAAAAACAAGGGTACAGACCACCAACCCAAACTGGAGAGAGATCTCGGTGGCCGCACTAAGAGAGGCCGTCATTAATCATGATCAGAATAGCACCAGGTACAGAGAGTCACTAAAAGATAAGTTAATGGCAGCAAATATTCAGGCCCAAACCACAAGACCACCCCAACAAAAGCCACACACCCCTGCGAGAAATCCAGATATGAAAGTCTGTTACAGTTGTCATAAAAAGGGACACATTGCAAGAGATTGTAGGTCAAGAGAAAAACAACACCATAATCATAAAAACCAAAGAATCAGGGAAGTACAGGGGAAACGATTGATGATGATGAACATCCGAGCGTTTGAGGAGGCATCAAATCAACCAAAACCCCAGGCCATTGGCACATGGAGGAACTTAAGGATTTGTGATCTGTGCAAAAGAGAAGGGCATTATGCCAGTAACTGCAACAGCCCACATAAAATCAGACCCCCTAGACATGAAAATGAGCAAAAGTTATGACACACCAAATTATAATCAGGGATCATATAGGAAGAATTTTGGGCCACACCCATAATATATAGTTAGGAAAGGTGATCATTAGGACTGATGGTAAGCCTGAGGTAACGGTTAGTAAATTGGGAGGTCATTCACTGAAGACACAGGAATGACCAGGTTAAACGTTGTAAATGTATTTGTGAAAAATGTTTTTTCTTTCTCTCTCTATCCCCATCTCTGACGATTATTGGTAAGAATTCAAACATTGCATATTCGCTTGGTCCTTGCAGAAGTCTACCAAACCCCAGCATGACCTATCCACCACAATGTATTCTGGCCAGATACAGACAGTGGAATAATGCAAGTGCTGGTGGGGAGGGACTGCTCAAGGAAACCATTAGACACGTAGATACGACAGCCTAATAGTCTTCTCTTATTGGTGGTTATTGTCGGGTTATGTAATGTATATATGCACATGAATTGTTCTCTATCTCTTTTGTTTTTTATTTTCTCTCTCTCCTCACTCATGTTTTAAAGATGGTATGTCACCCCTAAGTGTTAACCAATGGTAATGCCAGATTTTTGCTCCACACAGAAAGATCGCTAGTTAGGAAGAAAGATTACATCACCAGAAGGTTCATTCGGAAGACTGAAGAGACAGCACCTTTTGAGAGGACAGCAGAACAAAAAGAACAACAAAACGAGAGAACTTATTATCGTAACGAGTTCTCTCCCCCTCAAACTGATTTTCTTATACCCCCTTTACAAATTTCTTCTTTTCTCCTCCTGTAAGATGGACTTGCCCCAAGAGACTGTGACATGGATTTTCCCGTTAACCATGATGTTGACCAGAGCAGTCTGTTTCGGTGAGAGTACCAGTGAGGTCGAGAAAGGATCCAGAAAGGTCCTGATGACTGAGACGGAGGTGTAAATTTCCAATAGCAACCCAATCACCAAGCAAAGGCGAGTACCGGGCACGATCTAACAACCATGTTATTTGTAAACAACTGTGAAGGAATGTTAGTTCAAAAAGAAAGTTGTATCTGTAGGCTCTGTAACAAAGAAATGCCAATCCAGTTTTAATATCCATATGGACCGGCATCCATTGAGTGACTATCACTCCTTAGTGGGTAATGTGTTAAATAAGACCGATTGTTGGGTATGCTCTCAAGTACCTCAGGGACACAGCAAATCAGGGCTAGTACCATTTCCTTTAACGTTAGGGGAGGTACTTGAGCTAAGTGGTGGGAGACCGGTGGACCGGAGGTTTAATATCTCCAGCCCTCCTAGTTTGAAGCTCCACCAATACCATGTGGATAGGTCCCTCATATGTTTTAACATCTCCAATCCCAGAAAACCGGGAAATTGGGAAGTGTCATGGAGCAACCTTACCATGACCTTTTCACACAGAGCAGATAGAATGCCTACAGATACAGAGCTCGTACGCCACATAGCCAGTAGAGGAAAATCTTTCCGGTATCGATATACCTTAGGAAATAGGATTACTAGAGTTGGAGAGGTATCACCAGGATACTGTGCACATATCGTACAAACCGATACGTGCATTAAGCAGTTGGAAGAATTAGGGTCAGGAGATTTCACCTGGAAGGTTTGTAACATGGTCATGTCCTTCTCCGTCCCTTATGTTCTCCCCGATGATGCATATTTCATATGCGGGAGAAAGGCGTACAAATGGCTTGCCCCAAACTCTGAAGGATTGTGTTATATTGGAAAAGTATTGCCTGAAGTGATGACTGTTACACATGACAAAATGAAGGACATACACCGTGGTGCCCAAGCTCCTTATACTCACACTCATTACGAGCACCGAGTTAAAAGACAACTGTCAGAAAGGTTAGAGCATCCGGCCTCTGATCTTATCCATGAATCCACCGGGATTCAGGTTCTGGTAGCGTTAGATTTCACTCGTACCGCTCGGGGAGTGATGAATTATAGATACATTTCCGCACTCGCCAATTTGTTAGATAATATCACTGAAATGTATGATGACACGTTTAGATACACTGGAAGAGAACTTCAAGCTTATAAAACAGAACTAGTTCAGCATAGGATGGTTCTTAATTATCTTACAGCAGTAACAGGCGGATATTGTGTTACATTGGCAACACAGTACGGCATAAAGTGTTGCACGTATATCACAAATAGCACCGAGGATCCGGTAGAGGTCATAGACCAAAAGATGGACGATATTCTCCAATTGAAGTGGGAATTTCGTCGAAAACACAATCTCACCCTTGCTGCTGTAGGTAATGAGCTGACTGGTTGGGTGTCATGGTTGAACCCGCGAAATTGGTTCTCCGGTTTAGGAGACTGGGCTCAAGGAGTCATAATGGATGTTGGAAAGTTTCTACTATGTATCTTGGGTGTCGTTATATCGATTGGATTGATATTTAGATGCGGGCAGGCTTTAATGAGGTGCAAACAAAGTACAAAAGTGATGAGCTTGAGGAGTGAGGAAACTGTAATTAACCTGGATTTGATTTATGACCCAATGATAGAAACCAGAATGTGATGAAAATGCGATTATACGGTCCGTTTCTTTCACCTGTCTTTCTGCTTTTCTCCAAGATACAAAGACCCCCTTGGACGAGGAAACTGACGAGACGAGATGTATACAGACAACAGACAAGCACCAAAGAAGAAGATTTGACAACTTTAAATATGGACACTTGATGAACTTTGCCATGGATCCCCAGTTTCCCTAGTATCTTTAAACTCACGCTAGCCCAACATTTTTTGTAAATCTGATGGCACTGACAAAGCTTGTTGCTCATGCCTAAGGAGCAAAACAGCGCAAAGAAGACGACTCTCAACAGATACCGAACACAACTTCAACAACAGATGTACATTTCCCTGACATAGAATATTATTGCATTTTTCGTAAGTGTTCTTTATCTTCATCTCTACAACCCTCAGGTAATGACACACATAGACGATAGGGAATACAGGCACAGATATCAGCAACCACATACCTCCCCCATTCATGTATCATCAACTAAAATGTGCATCCCCATTTTGTTACAACCACAGCCGAAATGAGCTCGGTAGAGTTTGACAGCCCATCCACAGACCTGTACCACAGGATAAGAAGGAATTCAAATGTATACTTCGCAATACCTCGAAGCTTGATTTACAACACGTACGGCACGATGATACATGACCCCCCAAACATGGATTCATACACACATGCTTCTGCTATCTCACTAGGTCATACCCTCTTCACACCTTCTCCTCTCTCCTCCCCTACCCAACCATGGAAATCAATTAACCCCTGACTTACATTTTTCTCCTTAAATGTTTTGTGGCAGTTATTATTGACTGCCAAAGGGTGGACTGTCAAAGTCAGAAAAATGTCTCAATGCACGTTGCCATATTTGCACCGCACACTGGTCCGCGCTGCGCGTGCGTGCGCTCTCCCGTGGATGCGCATACCCGCAATAACGTGCACTCGCAGGCGCGGTATGCGTATTTACGGTAGAGTTTATGTAGTCGTAGCGTGCGACTCATTCGTTACAAATGTTCACAATTAATGTAGTTCATAAATCATGGTCCCTTTGATAGATTCTGAAAGCTTGGTTAAAATACAATGTCCCAGAGCTGAGGAATCCCTCTTTATATCGTACGAAGGGTCTAACAGGAATCATACAGCAGTGTTTGGTACCCATCGGAAGAGTATTTAATTAGCAATATTCCGGTGTTGGTTTGGAGCGTATTAATCGCTCGTGCGAATAGTTATGGACATAAGAAGTTTATGTCCATTTCTATTAATTACACATACTCAGGTATGCGGCGGGAAACCCAGTTTCCCACCCACCTGAGCTGTTGGAAATCGTCACAGCCCACCTGTATGAATCACCCTATGACCTTTTGTTATGATGCAGGGCCGAATTCCTTCGGCCAATGGACAATGGGATTGTAGGACCAGGAGATTGCATTGTGTGTGGGGCATAAATAGGCAGGCCGACCACATCCAGCTCTCACTCTCTCATCAACGGTTATCTGCTGATAGCCGGGAGCTGGATATCGAGGCGCAGGCGATCATACCCTTTGTGCGTAAGTTTCTCTCCGTAATCATTGTCTTTCTGTGAGCCAATTTCTCTCATCTCATCTCTCTCTCTCTCTCTCTCTCTCTCTGTTCTGTTCTCTCATATCTCCCCTAGACTAGGCTAGTATTGTATTGTAGTAGATAGTATTGTAATGTATTGCATTTAGGTCAGTGTAGTATTGTCTTTTTGTATTTATTGTTTAGTTCTGTGGTTAGGAAGTCTCTGTTATATTGTAGTGTATCATTTGTACTGTTATCCCCTTTTACAAGTATATTAGATATAATACAGTCAATAGGCTTTGGAACCTAAACCAGCATCTGTGTATTTCCTATAGTGTTAAGTGTTCACTTGAGCGTCGGTGACGCTCAAGCAGCTTTGTAGTTAGTCAGGTTACACAAGGTTGCACTTACACCCTGTACTCACATTAAGGTATTCAGTGTATTTCATTGGTATAAGGTTTTATCATAAAGGTATAGTGTTGTGAGCGTCTGCATCGCTGGTGACCTCCTCGTGGTCTCAAGCGTAAGCTACGCCATAGCGAATCATTCCCCTAGACATAACCAATAACGTGTCCTGTGATCACTGGGCCGTGAGCGAACGTGACGCTTGAGCGTCTCGCCTACGGCTGAGCGATCGCTACGCAGATAGCGTACCATTACGGTACTTCTTAAGTAAACAGCGTACAGTGTTCTTAGCTTCATAAAGGGTTGTTTATACGACAAAGGAATTTAGCATTGTCACAACATACGATTTACGTACACCATCAGTGACAAAGTAGTGCATTACCTTGATGTGGAAGTATCCTTAGATAATGGAAAACTGGTCACTGATCTATTTAAGAAACCGACGGACCGGAACACTGTCCTGAGGGCAGACAGCCAACATCCCAGTTTTGTTACTCACAGCCTACCTAAATCCCAATTTCTGCGGGCGATCCGGACTTGTGACACTCTTGAGAAGGCTGAACGCCGCATTGATTTCATGATACGGGACTTTGTTAGTCGTGGTTATGCCATTACTCATTTGAAGACCATCAAAAATCAGGTCCTGGGAATATCCAGAGATGAAGTCCTGACAATTAAGCCGGTTAATTCCAATGGGGATAATAAAGTCCCCTTTGTCCAAGAGTTCCATCCATTTAGCCAACAGAATATGCAGATAGGCAAAAAGCTGTGGCCTATTATCACCACGGACCCAGACTTTTAATCCCTTAAAGACTCTAAATTGATGCCCAGCTATAGGAGGAACCGGAATCTTCGTGACTCTCTTGTTAGGAATGACATATCCAACTTGAATATTACAACACCCAAGACTTTTCTTGCACGGCAGCCAGGTTGCTATAAATGTTTGGGCTGCACCACGTGTCGTTCGATGGAATGTGGCCCAACTTTTAATCATCCACACTCTGGTGTCAAAATCCGCATTAAACATGTACTTTCTTGTTTAAGCACCTATGTAATTTATTATATTAAATGCCCTTGTGGCTTATTATACATAGGCAAGACCATTCGCCAGTTCAGAGAGAGGATGGCACTGCATCGTCAGGCCATTCGCTCTGCTCTAGAGGGAATCCCCCAAGAACAGCCGGTAGCCCGCCATTTTCGGGAGGCTAAACATTCCCTAGCCAGTTTGCGACATAAGGTCATAGACCATGTCCCCATTAGTATACGGGGGGGCGACCGGGGTGCTCTCCTTCTCCGTAAGGAGGCACGCTGGATTTTTGAGCTCCGTACTCTTACCCCTTATGGGCTTAATGAGTCTAATAATTTGGGTTGTTTTCTCTAATTATACTTGTGTTTTCACATTACATAATAACCTAGATCTCTTCAGTTAGGTTACTGTATAGAATTGATTTTTTCTTGCTATAAGTTAATTATAAAGGCACCCTAATTATGATGTAAACATGCTTTCTTACTATTTCCTGTCTGCCATCCGTTCCCTCTGATTTGCTGAATTGTAGCTCTGTTCTGACTAGTTACGTTTTTATAACTGCCCATTGCCTCCGGTTTTTGCACTGTAATTTTATGTCATTTTATTTGGATTATGCACTAGTTAATGGGGATTTTTGTCCGCTTTGCAGCACAGAGTTTGTGTACTCGGCGGGTTGCCATGGTAACGACGCGAGTGAGCGTGCGTCGCTGGATGGTGACGTCATCGGCTCCCGTCAGGAACCAGCTCGTGCAGCGGTGGGACCAGTCTGTGTTCGTTGGGTATTTAAGGTAAGCACTTGTAATGTTTATTCATCTTTGTCCTGACGAAATTTAGCATTAAATGAAACGTTGACATCACTACATGGCTGTTTAACCGGCTGTTGTCAAGTCTGCTTTATGCATGTGTATGAAGACCTTTTGAGTGCCGTGTTCCAGTTCCTGCATGCAAATTCCCTTTCACGGGCACCTGGGCCTTATTTCCATTTGGATTTGTTTGGAGTGCCAGTCCTTCCCTGCATTATATATATATATATGTGTGTATATATGTGTGTGTGTGTGTATATATATATATATATATATATATATATATATATATATATATATATATATATATATATAACACAAGAACGCTTCTTATTGTAATGTATCAAACCGTGAAATATGAATTACTTCCAAGTGCACACGTACCGTGCCACAGCAGAGTAGACCAATAGGAATCCAGTCTCATTGTGTTTTCGTCCAATCAAAACATTCAGGACTTCATCCTGTATATATTCTACGGAGAGCCGTATCTACTATCTCTGTGATTATTGCATTTAGTCGTTCTGTCGGAAGTCCAAAATGTTATTTTCCAGAAACGGATGCTGTAATAGATAAATATATCCAGATCACATTTGGTTGGTGCTAATTCAGGGACCTTCGTAGCCGACGTTTACCTTTCACATCAATGGCATATGGTGCTCCGCAGTTTCCACGTCTGTTATTCGCAATGGCGCCATTTGTCCATTCACGATACACCGCAGCAGCATGCGGACAGGTCACACACTGCGCTGTGTCAGAAATACCGCCACCCTTGGCCCGAAAGCCGATTATCATCCCTTACTGCAACTCCGATAAATCGCCCCTTTTCTTGACTAGCGATTAGGATTGCCTTGGGGGAGCGTTGGTGTTAATCGATGTCACAATCCTTGTTTACTACTATCATGGTTACTAGGTTGTCTTGTGACTCACCTGCTCTGCAGGTCAGGATGTCCTGCTTTGCTGAGTTTCTTGCTTACGAAGTCTTTGCTCAGCATAGAAGCTACAACACCTTCAGTTTGAGCATGAGACTGTATTACTGTTTGATGGATCTCCCTCCAAGCTGATTAATTACCTGAGAGTACTGCTATGTGTGGAGTCTGCGGATTCCTGATTGCAACAGTGTATCAGTCCAATAAGGCAGTGCTAGACCTGTACTGCAGAAATCTTGTGGATGCATTTACCCTCGGTCCCTTTAAATCTGCTGCTCCCCAAAATGCACACTGGTTCCTCCTGCATGTACTTCATGAGTTTTACCTCCATTTGTGGATGCTAGGCGCAGCCATATTGGATTCAGTTAGCTGACTGCTGAAACACCAATGTCTTTCCAGCACTTCCTCATGTGACTTGCCTCACCAATCCCAGTGCACCTCAGGGGATAAAAGGACATCAGTAATGCCAGATGGTGCCAGTACAATGTTGCTTCTCCTGAAGTCACAGCTCTGTGCTGAGTTCCCGGTCAGTAGGGTTCCAGTCCGTTTGTATCCAGTTCCAGTCTGGTTGCTTCATAGACTCTATTCTAATACACCTATCTAGTTCCAGGTCGGAAACAATTCCAGTTCCAGTGCAATGCTCACCTCTACCAGTGCATCTACATTACAGTTCAAGTCCACTAGTCAGAGCCTCTGGTGTTCCTCACTTCTCCCTAGCTTCATGAGCAGAAGCTGGATCAAGGCGCCCAGCTTTCTCCACACTCCGTCTCTTTCAGCTCCAGCCACTCACGCCTTCCCCAGCCGGACCCAACCCTCTGGCGTGACAATGGATAGCTAACACACCGTGGCCACCTACAGAAGTGGTGGCTTCCATAGAAACCAGCTGTATCATTATTATTATTATTATTATTATTATTATTATTATTATCCTTTATATGTCGCCACAAGGGTTCCGCAGTGCCCAATATACAGTACATAATCAAATGAGAAAACAAGAAAGCAGCACTTACAGTTCAAGACAATATAGGACAGGTATAGAAAACCCGTGGTCAGGTGCCATCAAAAGAAGTATGGAGTATGAGATAGTGTAAGTAAGAAAAGGAAAGGCACATGAGGAAAGAAGTCTCTGCTCTTGCCAGCTTACAATCTAAAAGGTGAAGGGCTAACAGACCAGGGTGACACAGACGGGGTAGGCAGTGAGCATAGATGAGAGTTGGCTGGGTTTGGTAAAGAAGTGGGTCTTGAGAGCCCGTTTGACGTTTTGTAGAGAGGTGGAGAGTCGGATGGGGAGAGGTAGAGAAATCCAGAGATAGGGAGCAGCATGTACAAAATCTTGTAGGTAGGAGTGGGAGGAAGTAATCAGAAGGCAGGAGAGACGGCGTGCATTAGCAGAGAGAAAAGGACGGGTGGGAATGTACAGAGATAAGATCAGAGATGTAGGAGGGAGAAGAGTGGGTGAGGGCTTTGTAGGTGAGTGAGCTTGAATTGGATTCTGAATGGGAAGGGTAACCAGTGAAGGGTCCTGCAAGAGAGGGAATGTGGATGTAGTACGTTTGGTGATGAAGATGAGACTGGCAGCAGCGTTGAGGATAGATTGGAGTGGAGAGAGGCATTTTTGAGGGAGGCCAGATAGGATGAGATTGCAGTAGTCCAATCTGGAGATGACCAGTGAGTGAATGAGGATCTTAGTAGCGTCCTGGGTGAGAAAAGGTCTGATTCTGGAAACGTTTTTGAGATGGAAACGGCAGGTTTGTGAGAGGTGCTGAATGTGTGGTGTGAAGGAGAGGGAGGAGTCCAGGATTACTGCAAGACGTCACACTTGGGGGCTAGAGGAGATAGTTGTGCCATCAATGGATAATGAAATTGTGGGAGGTGAGGTTATGCGGGAGGGAGGGAAGATGATCAGCTCGGTCTTAGACATGTTAAGTTTAAGAAAGCGCTGGGACATCCAGGAGGAGATAGCAGAGAGACAGTTGGAGATACGAGTGAGGAGAGCAGGGGAGAGGTCAGGGGAGGAAAGGTAGATTTGAGTATTGTCAGCAGAGAGATGATATTGTAAGTCAAAAGAGCTAATGAGGATGTGTAGAGAGAGAAAAGGAGAGGCCCAAGAACAGAACCTTGGGGGACAGCTACTGGTAGAGGAAGTGGGGGGAGGTGGAGTCATGAGAGGAGACAGAAAAGGAACGGTCAGAAAGGTATGACAGCCAAGAGGGAGCAGTATCACGCAGACCAAGGGAGTAAAGGATTTGGAGGAGGAGAGGGTGGTCAACAGTGTCAAAAGCAGCAGAGAGTAGTGGCCCCTGGATTTAGCAGCAAGGAGGTCATTGCAGACTTTCGTGAGGGCAGTTTTAGTGTAATGCAGAGGATGGGAAAAAAGACTGGAAAGGGTCAAGCAATGAGTGGGAAGAAAGAAAGTGAGGCTGTTCTAGACAATACGCTCCAGTTTGGAGGCAAAAGGGAGGAGAGAGATGGGTCGGTATTTGGAGAGATTGGTTGGATCAAGGGTAGGTTTTTTAAGAATAGGGAAGACCAGTGCATGCTTGAAGGCAGAAGGGACAGTGCCTGATGAGAGTGAGTAGATGGGCAAGTTGGGAGCAGGCAGAAGAGAGAAGGCGGAGGGAATAGGGTCAAGTGGAGGGGGGAGAGGGCCATGACTTCCTCTCCAGATACAGGGAAGAAAGATGTCAGAGTTGGTAGGAGGGAAGGAGAAGGGGGGTCGGGAAATGGAGGAGGGGGGTTGCTCAGGTTCTGGTGGGATGTTATGTCCTGACGAATGAAGTCAATTTTGGATGTGAAGTAGGTGGCAAAGTCAAGAGCAGAAAGTGAAGAGGGGAGTTTAGGCGGGGGTGGACAGAGAAGCAAGTTGACAGTGGCAAAGAGGCGTCGGGGGTTTGAGGATTGGGAGGAGATGAGGTTTTTGAAGTAAGATTGTTTGGCGAGGGTAAGGGCAGCACTGAAGGATGAGCATAAATTTGTAGTCTGCCTTATTACGTGATTTCCTCCACTGACGCTCAGCGGTACGTGCGCATTTTTGACGATATCTGGTGCATTTGCTGTGCCAGGGTTGAGGTGTTGATCTGCGAGGGTGAATAGTGGTTGGTGGGGCGACAGCGTCAAGAGCAGAAGTAAGGGATGCATTGTATAGGGAAGTAGCTTGTTCTGGGCAGGAAAGAGAGAGAATAGGAGAGAGCAGTGAGTCAAACGGAGGAAAGGAATGTGGTGTCAATAGCCTCAATGTTACGCTTAGTGATGGTAGTCTTAGGAGTAAGAGATGGAGAAGCAGATAGAGAGAGGTTAAAAGTGAGCAGCTGATGGTCAGAGAGGTTAAAAGGGGAGTTGGCGAAATCGGAAAGATCACAGCGGGGAGTGAAGACCAGATCCATTGAGCTTCCACTCGCATGGGAGGGTGAGGAGGTCCACTGGGAGAGACCAAGAGAAAAGAAGAGGTGAGGTTAAGGAGTTTAGAGGCAGGTGATTTTGTGGGGTTATCGATAGGGATGTTGAAATCAACAAAGATGAACAGGTTGAAGAGGCGTATCGCATGGACCTCACATGTAGAGAATGTAAGGGATGGTTCTGGTGGTATGAGTTGCTATGAGTAGCTACAGGGTAGTAGGAGCCCAACACCGCACTGTGGTGGCCCCAAGTTCGGGGGTGTGTGTGAGAACGTGAGACCCCCAGCAGAGAGAGCAGCGAGAGAAACTGTGTCAGAGAGGGTAATCCAGGTGTCAGTGATGGCTAGGAGATGGAAGGAATTTGAGATGAAACGGTCATGTGTGGGGACCAGTTTATTACAGACAGATCTGGCATTCCAGAGGGCACAGGAGAGAGGGAGAGAGTCTGAGGGAGTGATGTGAATGAGATCAGAGGGGTGTGAGGTAGGTAGGGGAGAGAGGGAGCAGGGCAGAGTGGTGGATGATTGGGCCCAAGGTAGGGTAGAGGTGAATGACAGTTGGGTGTCAGGAGTGGAGTGGAGGAGAGAGAGAGGAGGAAATGTAGGAGACTAGGGGAGAAGGATAGAGGTGGGAGCAGGGGACAGAGAAAAGGATAGGGCAGACAAGGAGTGTTGGGGGGTGATAGTGACAGGCTAGACATGCTGTAGTGTGGAGGCAGATCCGGCCCTAACCAAAATGATGCCCTAGGCAAGATTTTGGCTGGTGCCCCCTAGCACCACCGCTAGTTCAACCTCTGACCCTTCACCCCTTTCCCAGCACCATCACCCCTCACACATAGCAGTCCTTATTTTGGTGTTCCCACCCCCTATATTTTAAAAAGGAATAGTGCGCACATTTGGCACACAGCCCAAAAAGGTGTGTGTTTTTGCTAGCAAGGGGCATGGCCACACAATAGTGCCCCCAATTCAATTTATGCCACACAGTAGTTCAACTTTATACACAACTTATCATGTGATACTGTCCCTAATTCAAGTTACATCACACAGAAGTACCACTTTACCGTAGAAACGTTACTCTTCACAGTAGTGTCCCTTATTCACATAACATCACACTGGATTGCTCCTTATGTACATTACACCACACCATGTTGCTTTTTATTCACATTAGACCACACAGTAGAGCACCTTATACACATAATGCCACACATTAGTAATGCATTTATACACATAATACCACACAGTAATGCTTCTTACATATATGACACACATTATTGTCCTTATAAACATAATGCGCCTTACAAATTATGCCAACCTTTATTAATGCCCTTATACACATAATGTGCCTTACACATATGCCTAACATTATTAATGCCCTTATACACATAAAGACACACATAGTGCCCCTTACACATTTGCCGCACATTATTAATGTATTTATACACATGACACACTTATTGCTCCTTACACATATGCCGAACACTATTTCACAACCAACCCACTCACACAAACACAGTACTCACATGGCCACTAACACTGTGACCTTTGCCTCTGCTTGGATACAGATGTGTCCTCATAAATCTTGCCTCAGTGCGCCATGCAGCAGGTGATGCCTGGCGTGAGTCATCTGGCAACTCTGCTAATGTCAGGTGCCTATTTTTGATGAAAATGCATCTTATTTGCATTACTATGTGACTAGGATGCACAAGCAGCTTCTGCTGATTAAAATTATATGCAGCATGCCTATATACTGTGTGCGACTGTGGCTGTATCTGCATATGAAATGCTACACACAGAATATAGGCATGCCGCATATCATTTTAATCAGCAGAAGCTGCTTGTGCCCCTAGGCATGCCAAATGCCCTAGGCAGTTGCCTAGTTTGCCTATGCCTAGAGCCGGCTCTGTGTGGAGGAGGTAAATAGTATGAGGAAATAGGAGTGGTGGTTGTAAGATGAACCGAGCAGTAGAATTGCAGAACTGCAGGTGAGAGGACAGTGTTGGAAGTGTTCAGTGGCAGTAATTTGGTTACAGCAGACAGTATATGTAGTTGAAGGCAGGGCCGTCTTTACGTATGGGCTCTTGCCCAAGGGCCCCAGGAGTAAAAGGGCCCTAGGCTGATATCTGAGGGTCCCCTCTTTCCAGGGGTACCAGATTTTTGAAAATCGGCCCTCGGAACCGGAGATATCTGACTTCAAAGCAGTGGTCCTCATCCAAGCCTGTTAATTGTTCTTCCCAGCCAGATATCTCGGTTTCTGTTTGACTTAGAGTTTTTCTGAGGGTATACTCCAAAAGCTGGGACTGTCCCCTTCTGGTGGACACTGGCAGCTTGTCTCTACTATGCCCAGAACCTGAGATATCAGCCTTCAAGCAGATGGTCCCTGCTCCAGCTCAGCTTCACACGCCTAATATGCAGTTTTAGATTTTTGTTGGTGGATTGCTCTGGCTCCTGAACTCTGATCCCCAAGTCCCCAGTACCTCCTGAAAGGTGTCCCCAGTACCCCCTGAAAGGTGGGACTCTAGCTTTTTTTTCATCCCATTAAAGCTAAGAAATCTATATCCAGGAACTGGATATATCTGCAGTAAAGCAAGCTGCCCTGACCCCCGGAAAATGATGAATATTAAGCCCACTCCACTATCCACCCCTCCCCTGTGTATTAAACACCCCCTGAAACCCTGGAAGTCATGTACCAGGGCCCCTTCATTCAGCCCGATGCCCCCTTCTACAGTTTAGTGTTCTCGTTCCCGCCCCATCTGTGCAGTAAAGGAGTAATTAGCAGAAATTATTTCTCCAGGTCCTAGATGCTGAGCGTAAGATAGAACCCCCCTATCCCCCGCGGAACATCAAAGCTGCCGCTGATAGCACCCCCCGTTCCTACCGCTGGAGGATGGGTAGGGGGCCCAGTGCATTGCTGTGCCCATGGGCCTACACTGCTGTTAAGAAGGCTCTGGTTGAAGGTATCAGAAATGAGAGGGTAAGCAAAAAGCAAATGTAATTCAGACTGGATTTGCAAGTTTGTCGTCCAGTTTAAGTCCAGGCTTTGATGTTAAAATGAAATATCTTCACCCTTTGAGACTACTCCCTTCCAGTCCTACACCGTGGATCAATCAGCCAACTATTCTCTATTACTCGTATCTGGGACACATCGTCCGTTCATGTTATTTTAATGTCTCTACATTGCATCAGAGGAGGAGGAGGAGAGGGGGTTCAATCCCAAAATGGGGAAAGAACCATCGTATTTTCCATGTAGTAAGTGTGGCAATAAAGTGGTGTCAGATTCTAGGGGTGTACGTGGCCGTTTTTGGGTTGGGTCCATTTGTTTGTAATGACGTGTAATTGTCCTTGGGAACCTGCTGGAGGTCATTGTGTTGACATTAGTGGTAGATTTGGTTCACCTCTGACGAGTGTGTTCTGGGGCCAAAGAGGGGTATCTGGGTTAGAGGTTTTCTGCCTTTTATTTTAATTTAAACACCTTTCATTTCCTTTAAAGTGAGGAATAGATCATTGCAGCTTCCGTACGGAATCTGTGATCTGCAAGACTTTTATCTGCTGTCAGTGTGGCCCTTGCTAGGGTGCCCGGGGAAGAGAGTCAGGAGTATAAAGCCTGAAGAGGCGAGTCTGAGGCACCTGATCCCTGCTGATGCATTCTCATGTGCTAGTCCGCAGTGCTGTAGTATATATTCTCCTTTTTGCCCCCACCCCCAAGCTGCATCACCCCTGTCCAGGGGCACCGATGGTTCTGCCGGGCTCCAGTAATGGGAGGGGGCATGGCCAATGGGGAAGGTGTGGCCAGGCCCCTTCCTTACAAGATAATAAATATTATTTTTGCGGCTGTGTGTGCGCCTTTGTTAAACTTGGTGGGTGGCGGGGGGCAGGTGCAATCGCCTCTCCAACGCAAATAGAGAGGCTGCGTATGCTGCACTGGGGGAAAGAGGCGGCTGCTGCAGCAGTCGGTCCTCTCTCCCTGCCTGCCCGCTCTCTGCATCGGAGGAAGGGGGCAGCACCGTGACCCTCCAACAGGCCTGGGTAAAGAGTATCCGATTCTCTTGGTGCTTCTGCCCCTGTAATCTCTCACGAGCAGGGCCCTCTACCCTCATTTGCGTTACCATTTTCAACTTGTACCATCATCTATAATTTCATCTGTAATACGGCATCTGAAGCCCCTACATAACATAGGTGTAATAATATGTCAGTAGGGACTGGAAGGAATAAGGGGAGTGTGGGAGGATTAGGTGACTGGGAGATATAGATAAGTAGCAGGGTGGATAGGATAAATTGTACAAGAGAAGAGAGAGAACTTATTTGTTTGGCGCACTCTTTTTAAACCAGGGATGGGGAACCTTCGGCCCTCCAGCTGTTGTTGAACTACACATACCAGCATGCCTTGCTACAGTTTTGCTATTTGGCCATGCTAAAACTGTTACAGGGCATGCTGGGATTTGTAGTTCAACAACAGCTGGAGGGAAAAAGGTTCCCCCATCCCTGCTTTAAACAGAAAAATAAAATTTTTCTTAACTATAGTGGTATATTGGTCATAAAAATTAAAACGTAACCTTTATTAGATTTATAATAAAATATGGTCTCCTATCAGGAACATGAATATGTTTAATTGGTGTTGGCAATTGGGCAGCGAATCCTGTAAATATTTACTCCAACATACCGGATGGTAGGTAACGGGAGACCATGTAAAATCTGGTCCTGCATTGGACCTTGTTAGGCGTCCCCTGAAGGAAGGACGAATGATAATAAAAAAAAAAAATTCGTAATAAACCTGACAGAATAGAATGGTGAAAAATAAGAATTTACTTACCGATAATTCTATTTCTCGTAGTCCGTAGTGGATGCTGGGGACTCCGTCAGGACCATGGGGTTTAGCGGCTCCGCAGGAGACAGGGCACAATAATAAAAGCTTTAGGATCAGGTGGTGCGCACTGGCTCCTCCCCCTATGACCCTCCTCCAAGCCTCAGTTAGGATACTGTGCCCGGACGAGCGTGCATAATAAGGAAGGATATTGAATCCCGGGTAAGACTCATACCAGCCACACCAATCACACCGTACAACCTGTGATCTGAACCCAGTTAACAGTATGATAACAACGAAGGAGCCTCTGAAAAGATGGCTCACAACAAGAATAACCCGATTTTTGTAACAATAACTATGTACAAGTATTGCAGACAATCCGCACTTGGGATGGGCGCCCAGCATCCACTACGGACTACGAGAAATAGAATTATCGGTAAGTAAATTCTTATTTTCTCTAACGTCCTAAGTGGATGCTGGGGACTTCGTCAGGACCATGGGGATTATACCAAAGCTCCCAAACGGGCGGGAGAGTGCGGATGACTCTGCAGCACCGAATGAGAGAACTCCAGGTCCTCCTCAGTCAGGGTGTGCCCCTGACCAAGTAGCAGCTCGGCAAAGTTGTAAAGCCGAGACCCCTCGGGCAGCCGCCCAAGATGAGCCCACTTCCTTGTGGAATGGGCTTTTACTGATTTTGGCTGTGGCAAGCCTGCCACAGAATGTGCAAGCTGAATTGTACTACAAATCCAGCGAGCAATCGTCTGCTTAGAAGCAGGAACACCCATCTTGTAGGGTGCATACAGGCTAAACAGCGAGTCAGATTTTCTGACTCCAGTCGTCCTGGAAACCTATATTTTCAGGGCCCTGACAACGTCAAGTAACTTGGAGTCCTCCAAGTCCCTAGTAGCCGCAGGTACCACAATAGGTTGGTTCATGTGAAAAACAGAAAACACCTTAAGGAGAAATTGAGGACGAGTCCTCAATTCTGCCCTGTCAGAATGAAAAATTAAGTAAGGGCTTTTATATGATAAAGCCGCCCATTCTGACACACGCCTGGCTGAAGCCAGGGCTAATAGAATCTTCACCTTCCATGTGAAATATTTTAATTCCACAGTGGTGAGTGGATCACCAATGTGACTTTAGGAAACTCAAAACAACATTGAGATCCCAAGGTGCCACTGGGGGCACAAAAGGAGGCTGTATATGCAGTACCCCTTTTACAAACGTCTGAACTTCAGGCACTGAAGCCAGTTCTTTCTGGAAGAAATTTGACAGGGTCGAAATTTGAACCTTAATGGACCCTAATTTTAGACCCATAGACAGTCCTGTTTTCAGGAAATGTAGGAAACGACCCAGTTGGAATTCCTCTGTAGGGACCTTCTTGGCCTCACACCACGCAACATATTTTCGCCAAATGCGGTGAAAATGTTTTGCGGTTACATCCTTCCTGGCTTCGACCAGGGTAGGGATGACTTCATCTGGAATGCCCTTTCAGGATCCGGCGTTCAACTGCCATGCCGTCAAACGCAGCCGCAGTAAGTCTTGGAACAGACAAGGCCCCTGCTGGAGCAGGTCCTTTCTTAAAGGTAGAGGCCACGGTTCTTCCGTGAGCATCTCTTGAAGTTCCGGGTACCAAGTCCTTCTTGACCCATCCGGAACCACGAGTATCGTTCTTACTCATCTCCTTCTTATGATTCTCAGTACTTTTGGTATGAGATGCATAGGAGGGAACACATACCCTGACTGGTACACCCACAGTGTTACCAGAGCGTCCACCGCTATTGCCTGAGGGTCCCTTGACCTGGCGCAATATTTGTCTAGTTTTTTGTTCAGGCGGGACGCCATCATGTCCACCTTTGGTTTTTCCCAACGGTTTACAATCATGTGGAAGACTTCCCGCTGAAGTCCCCACTCTCCCGGGTGGAGGTTATGCCTGCTGAGGAAGTTTGCTTCCCAGTTTTCCACTCCCGGAATTAACACTGCTGAGAGTGTTATCACATGATTTTTCGCCCAGCGAAGAATCCTTGCAGTTTCTGCCATTTCCCTCCTGCTTCATGTGCCGCCCTGTCTGTTTACGTGGGCGACTGCCGTGATGTTGTCCCACTGGATCAATACCGGCTGACCTTGAAGCAGAGGTCTTGCTAAGCTTAGAGCCTTGTAAATTGCCCTTAGCTCCAGTATATTTATGTGGAGAGAAGTCTCCAGACTTGATCACACTCCCTGGAAATTTTTTCCTTGTGTGACTGCTCCCCAGCCACTCAGGCTGGCATCCGTGGTCACCAGGACCCAGTCCTTAATGTCGAATCTGCGGCCCTTTCATAGATGAGCACTCTGCAGCCACCGCAGAAGAAAACACCCTTGTCCTTGGAGACAGGGTTGTCCGCTGATGCATCTGAAGATGCGATCCGGACCATTTTCCCAGCAGATTCCACTGAAAGGTTCTTGCGTGAAATCTACCGAATGGGATCGCTTTGTAAGAAACCACCATTTTTCACAGGACCCTTGTGCAATGATGCACTGATACTTTTCCTGGTTTTAGGAGGTTCCTGACTAGCTCGGATAACTCCCTGGTCTTCTTCTCCGGGAGAAAACATCCTTTTCTGGACTGTGTCCAGAATCATTCCTAGGAACATTAGACGTGTCGTCGGAAAAAGCTGCGATTTTGGAATATTTAGAATCCACTCGTGCTGTCGTAGAACTACTTGAGATAGTGCTACTCCGACCGCCAACTGTTCTCTGGACCTTGCCCTTATCAGGAAAGCGTCCATATTTCTTTTAGGAAGAATCATCATTTCGGCCATTACCATGGTAAAGACCCGGGGTGCCGTGGACAATCCAAACGGCAGCGTCTGAACTGATAGTGACAGTTCTGTACCACGAACCTGAGATACCCTTGGTGAGAAGGGCAAAATTTGGACATGTAGGTAAGCGTCCCTGATATCCAGTGACACCATATCGTCCTGGTTCGCTATCACTGCTCTGAGTGACTCCATCTTGATTTGAACCCTTGTATGTAATTGTTCAAATCTTTTAGATCTCACCGAGCCGTTTTGCTTCAGTACCACAATATAGTGTGGAATAATACCCCTTCCCTTGTTGTAGGAGGGATACTTTGATTATCACCTGCTGGGAATACAGCCTGTGAATTTTTTTCCAATACTGCCTCCCTGTCGGAGGGAGACGTTGGTAAAGCAGACTTCAGGAACTTGTGAGGGGAAGACGTCTCGAATTTCCAATGTACACCTGGGATACTACGTGTAGGATCCAGGAGTCCACTTGCGAGTGAGCCCACTGCGTGCTGAAACTCTTGAGATGACCCCCCACCGCACCTGAGTCCGCTTGTATGGCCCCAGCGTCATGCTGCGGACTTGGCAGAAGCTGTGGAGGACTTCTGTTCCTGGGAATGGGCTGCCTGCTGCAGTCTTCTTCCCTTTCCTCTAACCCTGGGCAGATATGACTGGCCTTTTGCCCGCCTGCCTTTATGGGTACGAAAGGACTGAGACTGAAAAGACTGTGTCCTTTTCTGCTGAGATGTGACTTGGGGTAACAAAAGTGGATTTTCCAGCTGTTGCCATGGCCACCAGGTCCGATGGACCGCCCCTTTATACGGCAATACTTCCATGTGCCGTCTGGAATCTGCATCACCTGACCACTGTCGTGTCTATAAACATCGTCTGGCAGATATGGACATCACATCTACTCTTGATGCCAGAATGCAAATATCCCTCTGCGCATCTCGCATATATAGAAATGCATCCTTAAAATGCTCTATAGTCAATAAAATATTGTTCCTGTCAAGGGTATCAATATTTTCAGTCAGGAAATCCGACCAAGCCCCCCCAGCGCTGCACATCCAGGCTGAGGCGATTGCTGGTCGTAGTATAACACCAGTATGTGTGTATATACTTTTTAGGATATTTTTCAGCTTCCTATCAGCTGGCTCTTTGAGGGCGGCCGTATCTGGAGACGGTAACGCCACTTGTTTTTATAAGCGTGTGAGCGCCTTATCCACCCTAAGGTGTGTTTCCCAACTCGCCCTCACTTCTGGCGGGAAAGGGTATACCTCCAATAATTTTCTATCGGAGGAAACCCACGTATCATCACACACTTTAATTTATCTGATTCAGGAAAAACTACAAGTAGATTATTCCCACCCTACATAATACCCTTATTTGTGGTACTTGTAGTATCAGAAATATGTAACACCTCCTTCATTGCCCATAACATGTAACGTGTGGCCCTAAAGGAAGATACGTTTGTTTCTTCACCGTCGACACTGAAGTCAGTGTCCGTGTCTGTGTCGACCAACTGAGGTAAATGGGCGTTTTTACAAGCCCCTGACGGTGTCTGAGACGCCTGGACAGGTACTAATTTGTTTGCCGGCCGTCTCATGTCGTCAACCGACCTTGCATCGTGTTGACATTATCACGTAATTCCTAAATAAGCCATCCATTCCGGTGTCGACTCCCTAGAGAGTGACATCACCAATACAGGCAATTTGCTCCGCCTCCTCACCAACATCGTCCTCCTACATGTCGACACACACGTACCGACACACAGCGCACACACAGGGAATGCTCTGATAGAGGACAGGACCCCACTAGCCCTTTGGGGAGACAGAGGGAGAGTTTGCCAGCACACACCAAAAACGCTATAATTATACAGGGACAACCCCTTATAGCATTTTCACATATGTAATCATATCGCCAAATAAGTGCCCCCCCTCTCTGTTTTAACCCTGTTTCTGTAGTGCAGTGCAGGGGAGAGCCTGGGAGCCTTCCTCACAGCAGAGCTGAGCAGGAAAATGGCGCCGTGTGCTGAGGAGAATAGGCCCCGCCCCCTAAAACGGCGGGCTCTTCTCCCGGAGTTTGTGAGATCTGGCAGGGGTTAAATACATCCATATAGCCTCAAGGGCTATATGTGATGTATTTTAGCCATAAAAAAAGGTATAATACATTGCTGCCCAGGGCGCCCCCCCCAGCGCCCTGCACCCTCAGTGACCGCTGGTATGAAGTGTGCTGACAACAATGGCGCACAGCTGCAGTGCTGTGCGCTACCTTATGAAGACTGAAAGTCTTCTGCCGCCTGTTTCTGGACCTCTGGACCTCTTCAACTTCGGCATCTGCAAGGGGGGTCGGCGGCACGGCTCCGGGACGAACCCCAGGGTGAGACCTGTGTTCCGACTCCCTCTGGAGCTAATGGTGTCCAGTAGCCTAAGAAGCAAATCCATCCTGCACGCAGGTGAGTTTACTTCTCTCCCCTAAGTCCCTCGTAGCAGTGAGCCTGTTGCCAGCAGGACTCACTGAAAATAAAAAACCTAACTTAAACTTTTATTCTAAGCAGCTCAGGAGAGCCACCTAGATTGCACCCTTCTCGGCCGGGCACAAAGATCTAACTGAGGCTTGGAGGAGGGTCATAGGGGGAGGAGCCAGTGCACACCACCTGATCCTAAAGCTTTTATTATTGTGCCCTGTCTCCTGCGGAGCCGCTAAACCCCATGGTCCTGACGGAGTCCCCAGCATCCACTTAGGACGTTAGAGAAATAGGAAGAATGCTTGCCTTTGCCTATAATCTATTACTGAGTGGGGAAAAAAAAGAAGAATGATAGAGCTGAATCTGCTGTCAATGTTAGACTGGAGAGTCCTGATTGTTCCAACCTACTACAGTGGGTATTCCCAGGTGGATCTCCCACCGGGTACTGACTCGGCCCTACACTGTATAGCTTCCAAGATGGGATGGGATTGGGCATATGCAGTATGGTATGGTAGTAGGTTATTGATATCGTAGACAAACTGTCTCCAGAATCATTGATGAGAGTTCATGGAAAAAAGATTCTTTCAAGAAAGTGCGATCTGCTTTTGATGTTAGGCAGTCAGTGTAAGGGGTGGTCTTCTGTATGCCGACTGACGGGATCCCGGATCACAGTATACCGGTGCCGGGATCCCGACAGCCGGCATACGACACTTATTCTCCCTCGTGGGGGTCCCTGGAGGGAGAATAAAATAGTGTGGTGCGCGTAGCGCGCCACCGTGCCTGTAGCGTGGTGAGCGCAGCGAGCCCGCAAGGGGCTCCATTTGCGCTCGCCACACTGTCGGTAAGTCGGCGGTCGGGCTCCCGGCGCCGGTATGCTGGTCGCCGGGAGCCCGACCGCCGGCATATCGTAGTGAACCCAGTGTAAGCCCACCAGTTGGAGAACTGCTGTGGGCTGAATGTGGCTGGATTGTCAATAAGAGTCCCGAAAAGAGATAGTAAGAATAGATATGTATAAATCCCCTAAGTGGGGAATAATGAGACTAGGTTGCCAAGTAAGAAAGCTGCCTGCTCTTGTAACTAATACTCTGCTGATAAAATGTCTATGTAACTGAAAGGATACAATGTTCAGTTCACACAGGTTTAGTAGATCAATTTGTATTCTTCTACGCAAGTGTTGCAAAAGATAACACTATCACTATAACAAGGTGTCTGTCTACTTGCTTCCTGTAATACTTATTGGTGAAGTACTGATATGTTATTTACACAGGATTACAATGATCCCCATAGCAGTGTGAAGTTAAGGCAAAACAAATACCAGATAAGTAGTTTTTAAATATTCTAATCAACCATATAATAAGACACACAGCTACTTGTGCGTGAGGAAGTGACCGAGCCTGTAATTACAGGCGAAACGCATCTTCCGAAGTGCTGGCGGGGCAGCGGGACCAACCCAGCGCACCTCCTCTATGGTAGCGGCATTAGCAGCAGACAGATGGGATCTCGGGTAGCGGGAGTGGTGTCTGATTAACTCCTAGCGATTATCAGACAACCACCCTCACCCGCCTACTACGCATACACCGCACCTGCCAGTCCCTCATCCGTGTAATGTCACACGGACGCCAGCCTGGCTATTCAGCCATATCCACAAGCTACGTCTGTGCATGATTAAATACTTTGAACCACATACACCCAATGCACAAGTATTATACTAAATGATCTACTAAACCTGTGTTACAATTTAACTGGACATTGTATCCTTTCAATTACGTAGACATTTTATTAGCACAGTATTAGTTACAAGAGCAGGCAGCTTTCTTACCTGGCAACCTAGTCTCGTTCCCCACTTATACCCCTTTCACACCGCACAAATAACCCGGTATCGACCCGACACGGGTCAGCGTGCGGTGTGAAAGGGGCATGGCCAAAATCCCGGGTCGCCTGACCCAGCAATTCAACCCGGGAATAAAGCAGTGTTATTCCCGGGTTGAATACCGGGGGTCAATGGCAGCGTAAACGGGCTCCCGGGTCGATGGGACCCGTTCACTACAACAGGGAGAGGCGGCGCGGAGATTCTCATCTCCCAGCGCCACCTCCACCGCTATGGGAACCCGTCCAGCATGTTGCTGGGTCAGGGAAGGCAGCGACCAATGTCGGATCCCACCTGGTGAAGGACCAGTTTCCAATTCCCGGGTGGGATCCGGCGTTGGCAGTGTGAAAGGGGTATAAGGGGATTTATACATAGCTATTCTCCAACTGGTGGGCTTACACTGCCTAACATCAAAAGCCGATACCACTTGCACTTTCTTGAAATCTTTTTTTTCCATGAATTCTCATCAATGATTCAGGAGACAGTTTGTCTACAATATCAATAACCTACTACCATACTGCATATGCCCAATCCCGTCCCATCTTGGAAGCTATACAGTGTAGGGCCAAGTCAGTATTCGGTGGGAGACCATCTGGGAATACCCACTGTAGTAGATTGGGACACTCCAGCCTAAAGGGCCCTACACATTGGCTGATCCGCCACCGAGCTGCCCGACGGCGGATACGGCCGACAGGCGACCCGACGGCAGAGGGGCAGTGACGGGGGGAGTGAAGTTTCTTCACTCCCCCCGTCACCCGGCTGCATTGAAGTGCAGGCAAATATGGACGAGATCGTCCATATTGGCCTGCATGTACAGCCGACGGGGGACCAGCGATGAACGAGAGCGGGGCCGCGCATTGCTGGAGCCTCCATACTCAAAGATATGAACGGTATCTCGTTCATATCTTTGACTGATGTCGCCCAGTGTGTAGGGCCTATAACACTGACAGCAGATTCAGCTCTATCATTCTTTTTTCCCCCCCACTCAGTAATATATTCTAGGCAAAGGCAAGCATACTTCCTATTTTCACAATTCTATTCTATCAGGTTTATTACGAATGTTTTTTTTTATCATATGTCCTTCCTTCAGAGGATGCCTAACAAGGTCCAGTTTAGGACCAGATTTTACATTGTCTCCCGTTACCTATCATCCGGTATGTTGGAGTAAATATTTACAGGATTAGCTGCCCAATTGCCAACACCAATTTAACATATTCATATTCCTGATAGACCATATTTTATTATAAATCTAATAAAGGTTACGTTTTAATTTTTCTGACCAATATACCACTATGGTTAAGAATTTTTTTTTATTTTTTTTTAAGAGTGCGCTAAACAAAGCAGTTCTCGCTCTTCTCTTGTACAATTTAACCTATAAAAATTGACTTCTTGGTGCCCCGACAGCAGCTGTAATACGGACGTTTAGTCAATTATTTTTTTGAATGCTGGTTTTCGGTATTCTCTTATTTGCTTATCAGAATATTCCTTGCCTGTGAGGAGTCACACCCAATGCAGGATGTATAGGTTGTCCGTAAAAATTAAAATCCTGAAAGATGAGGGGGGTGGGGGATTGAATTCTGATCAGGGTGGAAGGAGATTTAGGCAGAATGAATGGATGTGCGTATTCTGTATGTGGTTGGCGTAATGGAGGGGCCTGCTAATATGCCTGTATATAAATCTTGCAGTGCCAGCCTTTATGGCATCTGCTACAGTCTGTAACCTATAATCCCTGCAACTCATTAAATCATCCTACAGTGAAACTGGCGACCAAAGCCGGCCCGTTGGATGGGAGGAACCTAAGCGCGGAAAGCGTTCGTCACCAGCTAGAGACCTCGCTCCAGCGCCTGAAGACCCCAAGCGTCCATATCTTCTACCTACATGCCCCCGACCACCAGACCCCGGTGGAGCAGACACTGGCAGCCTGCCAAGAGCTGTACAAGGAGGTAATGCCCTCGTATATACCAGCAGAAAGTGTGGTCAGCTCTAGCTGTAAAGTGATCAGTGTGATTGGATTGGTAGTGTGTGTGTGTGTGTGTATAACACAGCGGGGCAACACTGGGCCCAGTGAGTGCTTACAGCAAGTGATATCAGGTGAGCCTGACTGCTGTGCAGGGTTCTTCTAGAGATGCAATGGGGTTCCATTTCGAGCGTCACTATTATAGAGAAACGTAATGTTTAACTGAACCGTATACAGGAGGCAGTATCCATCTACAGTCACATCGATTTCGTCCCTTGAATAGATGTTAAGTGGTGGGTTTTTTTGTGTGTTTTTCTCCAGGGCAAGTTCAAGGAGCTGGGTCTGTCCAACTATGCTTCCTGGGAGGTGATGGAGATCTACTACATTTGTAAGCAGAAGAACTGGGTGCTGCCCACCGTGTACCAGGTACCTGCTCCGTGGGGCCCGATCATGTTTATTGCTCTAATCATACTCCTCCCAATACCACCTATTGTGTGAGACAAAGGGTCCAACTACTGCTAAGTTCTCCTACAGCTCCAGGTATCTCTGGGGGGTAAAAAGGGTAATGTAGGTCTGTCTGGGTGAACCTGCTACCCAGACACCAATTTGCTGGGGGAATACGTCTTCCTGGGTTTCTGCTGATGGAGGCTGCACCCTGAATATTTAGGGCTGAAAGTACGGTCATGATTGGGTGACGGTAACAACTGCAGTTGAGCGGCAGCAGTCATCTTCTGACTGGAGAGTTATAGACAGGTAGTGGCTGTGCATAGGAAGGAGAGTTACAGACAGGAAGTGGCTGTGCATAGGAAGAAAACACAGACGCCCAGGAATCCCTGTATGGGATGGATTGTGCTCAGATAAGCTAGGGGAATGTGCATGAATTCACGTGACTGCCATTGCTTCCAAAGGGCTACCAATCTAGTACATTCTATAAGACGCCAACATTCCAGGTTTTAAGGATATCCACGCTTAGGCACAGGTGCAATAATTAGTTCCTCAGTCAGTTTGATTATACCATCTGTGTACAAGCAGGGATGGCCCTAGAAACAGGACTGTTGGGGTGCCATGATGACATTTACGAACCACTGCTATAAGAGGTAGGATGTGATTGGTTGCTATGGGCAACTTCTCCATCGTCGCCACTAGGGTCAGATGTTAGGTCCTCAGGTAGCTGTCACATGTCTCTCTCAGACTCTCTCTGACACATAAGATGGTTATATGCCAATACAGTGGTCCTGAACCACCAGATCCAGGGCTCTCCATGTACCCTGAGGTACCCCAGGGTACATAGGTGCACCCTTTGAGAACCACTGGGCCAATAACTTGATTTTATTTCTTTACCTTTTAATCAGTCCTTCAGCTGCCAGTTATCATCGTATGTCAGCATTATCCGATTTCTAGGTGTATCCAATGACTTCATATGTTTCCAGGGAATGTACAACGCCACTACACGACAGGTGGAGACGGAACTGCTCCCGTGCCTACGCCAGCTGGGGATCCGCTTCTACGCCTACAACCCTCTGGCAGGTGAGTTATACACCGCTGCACTGTATGGCCGTCCTGTATGTACACAGGCTGGGCTGTAGCTGGAGGGAACATGTGTATAAGCATCAGCGAGTCATTCTGCGATCACAGGTTACAGAACTGCTGTTTGAATATTGTACCTGTCCACACCTGGAGAGGGCAGCCATAGTATACGCTGATCCAGTATTACTGCTACGTATTAATGCGCATTACTCCTTCCTGTGTGCAGGGGGACTTCTAACTGGAAGGTATAAATATGAGGACAAGGACAATGAACAGGCGGCCTGCAGGTTTTTTGGAAACAACTGGGCTGAAGCATACAGGAACAGGTGACACTCTGCCTACTACCATATATGTTGTATAACGTAGAACACTAGCATGCATGTGTGTGTGTGACGTGCAGACTTCTGGCATTGAGCGAAGAATAACCAAACAGATCTGCCATGCCCATGACGTCTCCTGTCTTTATGTTGTGACGCTCCGATTTACTGCTCTCCCATATCACCAATTGGATCAGCCGTCTCCTGATGAATGACCCAACACTTCCAGAACAGCAGAGTTGCTAACGCTGATCATGTTCAATGCGAACGTCAGACAGAAATCGCATCTAATGCAGTTAGAAAATTCTAGAGTCGCACTGATGTAGACACCTAAAGCAAATCCGCCAGGGTTACACCAGGACGTGTGGTTACAGTGATCCGTACGCACTTCAGTAACACAGCGCAGGGGGGCTCTTCTGGTTCGATTGCTTTTGAAAAGTGCACACGACCACCTTTCAGTCCCTTCCCCTTTAAAAACGGACTAGGAAATGTATTTGATGGAGAATCATTTGTCACTGTAATAATCAATTGCAGCAGCGCTCTTACTAAAATATTCCCATAGGTCTGGGGTTTCAACACATGCAGCCAATCAGATGCTGCCGGTTCTCATCATTATGCGTTCACAATTTACACCAGGCGTTGCGCCACTGATCTGCCTCCAAACAAGGCGCATCTGCTGGAGTCTAATGCTCCGCACGGGACACATTGCTCGAAGGTGTCCTTACTGTACTTTGGCGTATCTACACGCTCTTTCCCTCCCCCATATTCCAGGGCCCACTTCCAGAGTGTGACACGGCTAAGAAAGCAACTGGTTAGGATGCACTGAGGTAATGGATCCCCAAAGCGGTCCTCAGACCACACCAACAGTCCAGGTTTTAAGGATATCTGTGCTTAAGCACAGGTGCTTCACTAGTACCACAGTCAGTTTGATTATACCATCCGTGCACAAGCAGGGATAGCTTTAAAACCTGGACTGTTGGGGTTCCTTGAGGACTGCGTTTGGGAGCCACTGCACTAAATTTTTCCCAATCTTGCCACTTTAGTTTTCAAGATTAGGACCTGGAAGTATAAAAAATTATCATCCACGCCCCTTTTCAGCCATTTCTCCGCGCCGCTGCCCCCCGGCTCCTGATCCTGTCCAGTGTTACATCCCATCAGTCCTCCAGCATCTGCAATAGCCGACTCTTCTCGCTTCCCTGGCTTCTCTTCCAAGCAAGGACCACTGTCTTTATTGTTACCGTGATGTAGCTTATTTGTGACGTTGTCTGACTGTCCCTAGGTGGGCACCTTTTACCTGTGTAATGTTCTATCCCCTACGTATATGAATCTAAAATATGAATAATATGGTACAGGTACTGGAAGAAGCACCATTTCCAAGCCATTGATCTGGTTCAGAGAGCCCTGGAGGAGTCCTATGGGGAGGGAAGACCCAGCCTGACATCAGCCGCCCTGTCCTGGATGTACCACCACTCCAAGCTACAGGTATGTTCACCTAATAGTGGCGCCTGCGCTCAGGAAGTTGGGCCAGGTCTGTGAGGCTCAAGATCAGTCCGAGTACAAGACCTACACTCCAGTTACATATCAGAGTTACACAGGGTTGCTGAGGGGTAGAATGGTTCGTCACCAGGTTATTCCCTACACTGCACAATAATCTTGCTCACTGGACGGCAGATTATCCTTCAGTGTAGGGATATCGATTGGCAATCGCTCACAGCCTGATAAACATTTTGTGTCACTCAGTTTTCAAACAGTTCCGATCCATCAGACTTGTTCAGCCAACGTCGGGCTGTGAATGGAGATTGCTTCCGTATACTGCAAATTGCAGTGGTAGGGAACGTGTGGGACTACACATCCCTGATAACTCAATCTATGTGCTGCCGCAGCAGATATTTCCCCTCTTCCTCCCCAGATGAGGAACGCAGGTAATTGTGTCCATATGCTGAGATATCTTACTGTATGGCCGTAATGTTCTGAGTGTCAGATAACATGCCAGTCTAATGTATGCCCAGCATTAGAAATATTCCCCCGGTGGAAGTATTGGTATATTTAGAATGTGACCGCAGATGAGAACCACTTGGCCCATCTAGTCTGCCCTAAACACCTTTACGTGGTTAATATTTTGGCCGGAGCCAGTTAACCTACCCGTATATATTTTGGATTGTGGGAGGAAACCCACGCAAGCAGGGGGAGAACATACAAACGCCACAGTTAGCACCATTGTGGGAATCGAATTCATGACCTCAGTGCTATGAGGCAGTAATGCTGACCATTACACAGTCCGTGCTGCCCTATATTGGGCAGAATTATCCTTAACTTATCCACAATCCGATTTCTTATCGTAATTAGTTTATATAACAAATTATTTATAAGAAGTGACGATTAACCATTTGCCGACCTAACCTCTTGTTGCTCCAGGGAAGCCGTGGAGACGCCGTGATCCTGGGGATATCCAGTATGGAGCAGCTGTCACAGAACCTGGCTGAGACCAGACCCCTCCACCCACCTGTAGTCACCGCCTTCAATGAGGCCTGGAACCTGGTCGCCCACGACTGCCCCAACTACTTCCGCTAGGACACGGCCCAGGATCCAGATTCATGTTAAATTATTAGTAATTTCTTCATAATTACCCACAGTGCCTCCTGTCCCGCTGCTCCCACACTCATGGGCCAGCTGACATTGCTCTATTGCAGACCTTTATCCAATAAAGCATTTATATATGTTTGGTAAATAAAGAATAATCAGAACCGCATTCTCTGCCTCGTCAATGTGGGACAGCAGTCTGGGTATTCTGTAACTCTTGTCACTTACTGACCAGCCAGATTCAGGAACCTTGGTCGGGGGAGAATCAATAACGCACAGAACAGGGGAATTCACACAGACTGGTTTATTAACTATTCATCAAATAACGGCCCAGTGAATGTTTCAGAAAACATACAGCCCAAGATAGCACTGACACACAGACGTCGGGTTCTGTATACGTAGACATCCGATTACCTACAGGACTCTCCTCCACTGATGGCACTTCTAGTTGGAACATGACTTAAGGAACCAGTCTGAGAGCAGACAGACCGGGCTGAGCCCTAGGAAGCACCATGGAACGTAGGGAACACTTAGGGCTTAAAGGCAAAACAATAGCGTGTAGAGGGGCCATTACAGCGGCGACGGCCATAGCAGCATGCGCATTTACTGCGCAGAGATGCAATGTATACCTGCAGCCGAGCGCTGAACCCACCAGAGAACACGGCAGAGATGAGGAATAAAAATGATGTTTTATATACAGGCGATCAGAAAGGTCTTCTGTTAAAACACAGGAACTATTGTTTCCCACTGGAACAGAGTTTTTACCCAGAAGCTCTTGGGACAAGGGATCCCGCTTACTCCGCGAGGGTGACATTCCCACCAACAGGACAGGTGACTCATCTGTGCTCCACAACAGGAAGATTCCACAGCTGTGTCCTGGCTGGGGTCACTCCACAGCTTCATCCTCCCCTTCTGCATCATCCATCTCGTCTCCACTCTTCTCCGCGTCCTCTGAAAGCTTCTGGAACGCGCCAGTCTCTGCTTCCCACATGGACTTGATGAGGACTTTAAACTCTGCCATCTGATACCCAAACAGTTTCTGCAACAAGAAGACACTATAGGTCAGCGTCACGGAGCGAGGCGGGCGATATTTACAGTGGAGACCTAGCGACCACGTATTCTCTCCAACTCACCAGAATACGAGCCTGTTCCGGGGTGAGTGTGTCACCGTCTTTACACACCTCGTAGTCGGACAGAAGAGTCACCACTCCTGCAAGGACGACAAATCAATATAAGAGAGAGGGGGGGAACCTACTCTAGTCACTAAGGCATAAATCAATGACTTTTATGCCTTACGTATGTAACATTGGTCCCTATACAGTGCAACGTATAGAACACAGGTATGTAACAGACCAGCGCTCACCCTTTTTCAGCGTTGTGGGCAGACCCAGCTGCCGTAACTGTGGCTCCATCGAATGGGTAAACTGTTCCAGCGGCCCTTCATCGAGGACTACTCCGAAGGTGGCCTTGTTCCCAGCTCGGGCAAAATCCGTCTCCTTAAACTGATTAAACCACCTGCAAGATACAGGTCATAAAGTGTTACCTCTGAGGACCAGACAGAGCGGCGGGTGGCAGATCAGCAAATAGGGCAAGCAATCGGGGCACCAACAGTTTATGGCATTATGGGGGGAATTCAATTGCGGCAAAACGGATTCACCCGGCCCGAATCAGCGCAACACCAGCCACACTTTTCGGTGGCGGGATCTCGCTCAAGTGTGTTCGCTGTCCCATAGGGTAGTGAACAGGGGTACAAACCGGCCGGGAGAAGGGTGCTTGTCAGGCTGCCGTTGCCGGCATTTAAACACTGCGGCAATGGCAGTTCACCTCCTTTGCCCACAATTGAATTCCCGCCTATGCCTCATCCAATCAATAGTGACGTCCTTCTGATAGGCAGGCAAATACATTATTATGGAGATTATAATCGCTGGTGAGCGCCATTAGCTCTTGCCCACAGCGACTAGAGGTACTCCTGCATTTATCCAATTCCTTGTTACCCCTTCTAATTCTGTTCGCTATGGCCGGTACCCCTAGGGCACAAAGCTGGACCGACCCCAGCAGACAGGCACCAACTGTACAACTGGGATTTGGACGAAGCCGTCACTGAGAGGATCCGGCTAGACAACACATAATTCCGGTCACACACACTGTAGAACTAAAGGGCACACACTAGATCGTCTTACTCTTTGACTTCTTTCTCGCTGCGATTGGTGAATAGGAGCCCGACTTCCCCTTTCAGACACTTACTCAGCTGGAAAAAAAGAGCAGATATATCAGTATTACAGGGACAGAGGTCACAGGCTAGCTCAAAGCAAGACGACTTCTTACCTTGTGCAAATTATCCTTGTACTCATCACAGGGGCCCTTCCCCAAAGCCAGGATCATCACTTTGTTCTTGCCAAAGAATAATCTAGAAGTCAGAGGAGTAAACTTTAGGTTGAGTTCCAAACGGACCTCCTGTAATAACGGACACCTAGATATTATAACACAGTTGTGCTGTTAGGTGGTACATTTACGTTCTATGTATCTGTGAAGGGCGCTGGGTTTTCGGGGATCTCCTTTTAGGAAACAGGTGGAATTATCACAGGTCCACCCAATCTGCCTCTAGGAATACTGCATCTAAGGTGACCATCAGACAAGGCCTCTTGGTGACACCTTAGGATAGGTTTGAGAAAAAAAACTGCAGACCGAGAACACAAAGAAAGAGGCGAGGTCCCCAGACAGGGCCGCAGCCCTCCAGGTGCCGCCTATAGTCTACCAATCTCTGGCTGAAGGTCCCCAGACAAGGCCGCAGCCCTCCATGTGCCACCTACAGTCTACCAATCTCTGGCTGAAGGTCCCCAGACAGGGCCGCAGCCCTCCAGGTGCCACCTACAGTCTACCAATCTCTGGCTGAAGGTCCCCAGGCAGGGCCGGTGCCACCTACAGTCTACCAATCTCTGGCTGAAGGTCCCCAGACAAGGCCGCAGCCCTCCAGGTGCCACCCACAGTCTACCAATCTCTGGCTGAAGGTCCCCAGACAGGGCAGCAGCCCTCCAGGTGCCACCTACAGTCTACCAATCTCTGGCTGAAGGTCCCCAGCCAGGGCCGGTGCCACCTACAGTCTACCAATCTCTGGCTGAAGGTCCCCAGACAGGACCGCAGCCCTCCAGGTGCCACCTACAGTCTACCAATCTCTGGCTGAAGGTCCCCAGACAGGGCCGGTGCCACCTACAGTCTACCAATCTCTGGCTGAAGGTCCCCAGACAGGACCGCAGCCCTCCAGGTGCCACCTACAGTCTACCAATCTCTGGCTGAAAGTCCCCAGGCAGGGCCGGTGCCACCTACAGTCTACCAATCTCTGGCTGAAGGTCCCCAGACAGGGCCGGTGCCACCTACAGTCTACCAATCTCTGGCTGAAGGTCCCCAGACAGGACCGCAGCCCTCCAGGTGCTACCTACAGTCTACCAATCTCTGGCTGAAGGTCCCCAGACAGGACCGCAGCCCTCCAGGTGCCACCTACAGTCTACCAATCTCTGGCTGAAGGTCCCCAGACAGGGCCGCAGCCCTCCAGATGCCACCTACAGTCTACCAATCTCTGGCTGAAGGTCCCCAGACAGGGCCGCAGCCCTCCAGGTGCCACCTACAGTCTACCAATCTCTGGTTGAAGGTCCCCAGACAGGGCCGCAGCCCTCCAGATGCCACCTACAGTCTACCAATCTCTGGTTGAAGGTCCCCAGACAGGGCCGCAGCCCCCCAGGTGCCACCTACAGTCTACCAATCTCTGGCTGAAGGTCCGCTGTAACATGTGGAACCAAGCGCAGACCCCAGAGTCCTCTCAGCTATAATGCACCCAGGTTACCCGGAGTAAAGGAGAGTATTCAGAGGGAGTACCGGCTGTGTTTCCAGGCGCTCCGAACATCCTTCAGCTTGTTGTTCCTCATGTTCTCCACCGACAGCACAAACAGGTACTTGTACGTGTCCACACATTTCCGCAGCTGGTGGAAGAAGATGTGAGGAGAGAGATGAGATTACAGCAACCAGAATATATACACAACTGCAAGTAGCCTAAGCCAGCACTGATCTGACTGCACACCCAGCAGGGAGAGTACCCACCTCCTCTATCAGGTTCTGTTTCACCTGCAAACCCTTCTTGGCTGTCTTAGTCAGTGACACTGGAGGACAAAAAAATTAATTATATTTATGTACGACCATATTTTACACAAGACACAGCAAAAACTCTAATCCATGCTCTCATCTCCCGCATTGATTATTGTAATAGTCTTCTGACCGGTCTTCCCAAACATGAACTCTCACCACCACAATCCATTCTGACTGCAACTACGAGGCTAATCTTCCGCGCTAGACATTCATCGTCTGCAGATCTGCGCTGTCAGTCCCTCCATTAGTTATCTGTATTCTACCGTATTAAACATAAAGTACTTTTACTCACACACAAGGCCATTAACCAAACTACATCACTTCGCTTATCGCAAAATATCTCCCAACCAGACCTCTTCGCTCTTCACAAGATCTACGTCTCTCATCCACACTCATTACTCGCTCCCACTCACGATTGCAGGACTTTCATCGGGCTGCACCCACTCTGTGGAATGCCCTACCACGCACAATAAGACTCTCCTCTAGTCTTCAAGCGTTCCCTGAAAACTCATCTCTTCAGACAAGTCTATCAAATTCCAGAACTGCCCACATAACAGTCATCCTATCCATTTATATCATGCAGCCCACCAAGAACCTTTACAATCTGGTTGACAACTATGCAATAGATAGGCATTGATACACAAGGATAGATGCTATTTCCCTATAGAGTAAGCTTGCGAGCAGGGCCTTCCTACCTCTATGACTGTTTATTACCCAGTTTGGTTTTATCAGTGTGTGCAGTTGTAAAGCGCAACGTAATTTGCTGCGCTATATAAGAAACTGTTAATAAATAATTCCTCTAATTTATAGTATTTATAGAGGATGAGAGGCAGGCGCCATACTGTACAGACATTCTATGTAGTCAGATGCAGACCTGTGTGTGGCCACTAGCGGTCCGCACTATATCAGTCTATTACAGTGACAGACACCATTCACCAGCACACACATCTACATCCCCTGCTGAGGAAAATCCAAAGATATAGTAAGTGGTGATACAGGGGAAATATATAGCTGGACACTGCAGTAAGAGGCGAGTGGGGATACAAGGGGTGTAATATATTTGCAGGACACTGCAGTAGGAGGCGAGTGGGGAAATATATAGCAGGACACTGCAGTAGGAGGTGACGAGATGCAAAGGGTATGTTATTTAGCAGGACACTGCAGTAAGAGTTGACGGGGATAAGTTATATATAGCAGGACACTGCATAGTAGGAGGTAACTGGGTACATATTATATAGTGCAGGACACTGTAGTAGGAGGTGACGGGACATGTTATATAGTGCAGGACACTGTAGTAGGGGGTGACACGGGGCATGTTATATAGTGCAGGACACTGTAGTAGGATGTAACTGGGGACATGCTATATAGTGCAGGACACTGCAGTAGGGGGTGACAGGGTACATGTTATACAGCCGGACACTGCAGTAGGTGGTGACTGGGGCTATATTATATAGTGCAGGACACTGTAGTAAGAGGTGACGGGAAATGTTATATAGTGCAGGACACTGTAGTGGGGGTGACAGGGGACATGTTATACAGCCGGTGACTGGGGCTATATTATATAGTGCAGGACACTGTAGATAGAGGTGACGGGAAATGTTATATAGTGCAGGACACTGTAGTAAGGGGTGACTGGAGCTATATTATATAGTGCAGGACACTGTAGTAAGAGGTGACGTGCTATATTATATAGTGCAGGACACTGTAGATAGAGGTGACGGGACAGGTTATATAGTGCAGGACACTAGTAAGATGTGACGGGAAATGTTATATAGTGCAGGACACTGCAGTAGGGGGTGACAGTGGACATGTTATATAGTGCAGGACACTGTAGTACGGGGTGACGAGGGAAATGTTATAAAGTGCAGGACACTGTAGTAAGAGGTGACGGGGAACATGTTATATAGTGCAGGACACTGTAGTAAGAGGTGACGGGGGACATGTTATATAGTGCAGGACACTAGTGGGGGTGACAGGGGACATGTTATATAGTGCAGGACACTGTAGTGGGGGTGACAGGGGACATGTTGTAGTGCAGGACACTAGTAAGAGGTGACGGGGGACATGTTATATAGTGCAGGACACTGTAGTACGAGGTGACGGGGGACATGTTATATATTGCAGGACACTGTAGTAAGAGGTGACGGGGGACATGTTATATAGTGCAGGATACTGTAGGGGGGGGGTGACAGGGGACATGTTATATAGTGCAGGACACTGTAGTAGGAAGTGACAGGGGATATGTTATACAGCCGGACACTGCGCCCGGCAGTGGTGTCCCCCGGAGAGGGGGCGCTCACCCTTCTTGTCCCGCTTGGATTTCGGCATGCTGTCCGGCTCCGGTCTCCGCTCGGTCACTCACGTGGTGCTGTGGAGTCAGGAAGCAGCATGTGCTGTGTGAGGACCCCGGGATCCGCACTGCATGATGGGACGGCGGGGCTGCCCATCACACTGCCTGCACTGGTGCCGGGGTGCGCCGCCCTGTATCCGGGTCTCTCACGCTGACAGACTCTGTCACTGATGCTGCGGGCGGCGCTCTGGCCCTATCTCCATGTCTATGGCTGGTAGACGGTCCCGCCGCCTCCCCTTGTCTCTATGGTAGTGAGTGGGCGCTCCGGCTGCTGCAGCCGGGAACTCGGTGGTGAGCGGGAGGTGTAGCCGGCCTCTGTCTGTCATGGCGGCTGTGTGTGAGCTGCTGGTGCTGCTGCTGGGGTCCCTGTCCCTGGGCGCCGCCGTGTACGAGGACCAGGTGGGGAAGTTCGACTGGTGAGTGCTGGGGACTGGGGCAGCTGGTAGTGTCATGGTGGCAGAGCACCCCAGGGGCTGGGTGACCATCATCACCCCAGGCAGGGCATGGAGACTGGCAGCACCCTCTGCCCTGTCGTCGTCATCATCATCATCATCATCATCTGTATTATAGGTATCACTGTTATCATTCATGATGTCATCATTATCCTTATCATTGTCCCTATTTTTCTTATCATTATAATTTTCATCATCATCCTCATTTAGTAATATGGCAGCACAAGGCTCCGTGTCGCCGCACATAGGGGGTGGAACATACAGCTACAGAGTAAAGGAGCCCTAATAGGACAATTGTAGACAGTATAGGAAATTACATATATAGCTGATTGTGTCCTGCAAATGACATAGCGACAATAATGGGGGAGCGATCCCGGCAGCTTACATTCTAGAGGAAATATGTGCGGCACTACAGGTAAGGTTGATGTAGTGCGTGCATGGGCCATATTCCCAGGGTTGGTTCTAAATCGGAGTGGGAGAAGGGACCTTCTGACGTCACTAGCCAGGGGGAGGAGCTACGGCCAAACAGGGTACCCGAAAAGTACCCTCGCGGGCTCGCTTCGGTCGCCACCTGATTGCTAAAGGTGATAGTTGGTGGCGTGGATAGTAGAGGAACTCTCCTGTCGGCCTAACTCCTCCCCCTTGTGTCGTGCCTCCTCCCCCTGACGTAAAAGGTCCCTTAGGCCACTTGAATCTAGCATCTACCATATTCCCAGTAGCCCCGACACTGTACATATATAGCCGTATTGGGCATGAACTAGTTAGGGACGATATTGGGGAGATGAAGGGGCTATTGCCAGCTTTCCAATGGTGCATCACCTGAACATCAACCCCGTAAAAAAATGGAGTGGGGGCTGGAGACTAAGAGGAAGGGGAGGCACGCTTGTATGAAGAGGTGAGTTTTAATAACCCACTTACAGGTCTGGTGAAAATGTGATTGCACATGGGAAGCAGTGCGGGAAATGTCCTGAAGCCTCGTGGGGTAATCGGGGAGAGGGAGACCGAGAGGACAGTGATGGCTTCCAGGCAGTGGACTTGGGGAACGTAGGAGTTGGAGGTGTAGTAAACTGGGGGAAAGCGGCAAGGTGCGGCCTTTGTATACGGTGGGGGGCGATGACTTCAGTTTTTGAAAAATGTAGTTCAAGGTAGCTCACGGTCATCCAGAGGAGAAGGCCAGCAGGTAAGTGGTTACATGGGACAGGACAGAAGGGGAGAGTGGTGAATTTGGGTGTTATCTGCGTGCAGGGGATATTGGAGGACAACGGTGCTGATAAGCTCTCAGAGGCGGAGGAGAGAAGGGGGCCACTGGCTGGAAGGAGGAGGCAGATAAAACAATAGATGTTTAGAATGAAGTATCTTGGCCATTATTCTATTCATCAGAATCATCTTTATCAGCATCTCCGTTATTATCAGTTATTAACATTATGATTATTACCTGTTTCCTTAATTAGTTGTAAATCAGAATCGGCTTTATTGGCCAGGTGTACTCATGTACACTAGGAATTCGTTGTGGTACAATGCATCGCCAAGCAGCAACATGAAGGGGGAACACATGGCATAAGAAGGGGGAAAAACATAGTATAAATTACACACATTACACATATGAGTTCATACTGCACATTGCAACTGTACAATAGACTCAACATATTAGACATGTAAGACTAAAAACAAAGGCTGCTTGGCAGAGCAGCACCGAGGCAGCCATCCGCGGCGCCAACTAGAACTCAAACAATGCACATAATACAGAAGATTTAAGTATTACATCAAAAGATAAACCACACAGACAATAAAGACAGACAGAATAATGCATGATTGGTGTAGGCATTTTGGGTAATAACCTCCATTGTATCTGTCCTTTTCCATCCCTGCCTTTGAATATTAGACAAGGGGAGGTGAATTACGTAATACGTTTGTGTGGTTATATATCATACTGTCATACAGTTTGCATACATGTGCTACCGGGGGATCAGTACGTAATCCCGCCGGACGTAATCCCGGCGGTCGGAATCCCGACACTGGAATCCCGACTGACACAATCCTGACAGGGGGGGCGATTGCAACGCAGCCCCTTTGCGGGCTCGCCACGCTGCGAACACGGTGCCTCGCTACACTCAGCACACAAATTTATTCCCCCTCTATGGGTGTCGCGGACACCCACAGAGGGAAAATATGTCGCTATTGTGCCAGTCGGGATTCCGACCGGCGGGATCTTGACCGCATCCCGCTACCGGGGATACATCTGTAGTTACAGTAATATAATACAATCGTACAAATCCTCATCAAGGATCCCTTCAGTTCTCTGTATTGATGATGCTTCTTCTACGGCTACAGTGACCAGTCCCATCTGGCTGGTTGCGCGCTCAGGTTATTTGATGCCGTCTCCCCCTTTGTCCACAGGAGGCAGCAGTATGTGGGGCGGCTGAAATTCGCCGCGCTGGAGTCTGGACAAGGCGCAAAGAAACTCATCGCAGCCACAGAGAAGAACGTGATTGTGTCTTTGAACTCTCGCACAGGAGATATTTGTGAGTTGAACGTTGATTATTATGGAATTATGATATTGGTGAATACCTACCTGGAAAGATAGAAAGCAGTCAGCACCTGGGGTCATTGTGAGGTTCAGTTTCACTGAGATATACAAAATGATGTATTCTTACAGGTGTAACGCTCCTTCTCATTATGTTTCATATTAATGTATTTAAAGTGACACCATAGGTGAATCTATGTAAACCACCTGATGTGTAATAGGAAGTAATTTTCCTTTGGGCTTGCTGTTTTGCAGAACTAAGTCTTCTGTAGTTATCTATAGTACTAATAATAATAATGTGACCCCCCAGTATCAGGTTATAGGTGAGAGTAATTACGCCTACTGCCCAGCTACTAGAAATTATACAGCTACACAGATGCAATTTTCTGTGCATACATTTCTTACATCATATAAATGTGTTTATGTCTGTATTTTAGTATGGCGTCATGTGGATAAAGACACGTCAGACGGAACCGTAGATACTCTACTCACGTATGGTCAAGGTTAGTGATGCCCACTAGAGGCAATTACTGTACATTCCCTGGAGTGATGTCTGTGCAGGGTATTGCAAATATCAGGATACAAGTTAGTCTTGTGGTTCGGCATTTGTGGCTTTACTGCCTTAGTATTAAGTCTACCTGTGGAGTTTTCTTGTCGTGAGAATCACCTTTATCTCTGTCATTCTTTCTCTTCTCAATACAATGGTTTTGGGGTGTGGCTGATGATATACAGTAGTTGGGGGTCTCAGGTCCCATGGGTGTTATCAGTGTGACGGAGAATAAGGAGTCATTCACAAGCCAATAATTAGTCTCCTAGACTGTACAGTTGTATTCCATTAATACTGTGTACACCGTTCCTCTTCCAATGGAAAATTAAATATCTTGTATACACAAAATAGAATAGGGTTCCCGGAGGCCTGATCACATGGGATGACGCCGCATCGGTGAATTATCTTCCAAAACACATTTTCCAGATAGTATATAAGGAAGGTTGCAATGTAATGTCTATTTAATATGTATGTTCTCCAGATGCCATCACAATATCAGGCGGTCGTGTTTTGCGGTCCTGGGAGACTAACATTGGTGGTCTGAATTGGGAGGCTGTCCTAGAGCCTGGCAGGTAAGTAACCACCTACCTGACTCTCCATTACTGTCCGTTTAGTATAGAAATCTGCCATCTCTCAGTAGATATAGGGGTATATTCAATTGAAGTCGGATCCATTTTTAAAGTCGAATTGAGATGGTCGAAAAGGGGGCCATTTTCGACACAAGCACGCGGATCGGCAGCTATTCCGCCAATCCACGTGCTTTACGACAAGTCGAATTGCTCAACTTTTTTAATAATTTGGGGTTAGATTGAATAGGTCGGAACCCCTTGCGACCTAAAAAAGCCGAAAACTGCCGTCTTTTCGACAGACGGCAGCTTTCGACTTCAATTGAATATACCACATAGTGTATGGCAGAAAATATACTTATAGCATCATACATTATGTTCATCACTTGTACAGTTCATTTTTGGGCTGAACCAATGTTTGAGAATACAGTCTATTAATTAGTGTCCATCGTTTACCTGTATGTATATGTTGGTTATTTAGCTCCAGTGTTTGCACAGCGCACACCCAGAGACAATATATAAGAATATAATGTAGGGGAGTCCCAGGGGAGCTCGTGCAGATAACTCACAATAAAACCCTTATTGGCAGCCCACCCGGAGTATTTACACACTCAGAGGCTCTATAATATTACCCTGAGCCTTATTGATTGCAGAGGGACAGCTGCGGAGCCGGGGAGCAGGTATATCCTGCTCTTGCAGGTTGCGGCCTACCTCTTGAACTGAAGCCGGGGCCTAGATTTGGTTTCCTCCCGGCCGGACATCCGAAGCCTCCGGGAGCCGGGTAATCGTGATCGGCCCCCGCCACCACTGCTTTCACCCTCTACCCACCTAAGCCGGGAGCCGAGCAGCAGCGCCCGTGTCCCTGTGGCCGGGCGCCGGGAGCTGTGAAGGGCCGCGGAAGCACCCGCGATCGTCCGGTGGCGGCGGCCATCTTGGTGGAGGCACGGACCGGCGCGCGGATAAAGCGCTCCCACGGACAACCTCTTTGCCTGCACGCCTCGCGGGGGGGACTGGGGTCTAGCTGGGGGGATCAGCAGTGGCTCCCAGAGGTGGGGACCCCTGTGCTAGCACCATATCCCACGGATCAACAGCGGCGGCCATATTGGAGGTGGCAGAGGGGAGATAGCTGCTGCTAATGCTGCTGTACACCAAATATAATCCAGCCGATTCACTCCACGGTGTCTCCCTTGTTATTTGCAAGCCCCTACACCACCCTGTCGACCCGAGCTGGGCCAAACTGGGAGCTTTGTGATACGGAGCTGGAGAGAGAGCATATGACCGGTACCCCCGCTTTGTCCTCCCGTACGTGTAATCCGTGCTTTCTGGATCCCGCAGTCTTGCACCTATTGCCAACAACTACAATATACATGGTGCGTCTCCACTGGGAGGACATGTCTTTCTAACACCATGTCTACCACACCGTCGCTTCCTGCCTGAATAACCATTCGCTACGGTCATCCTCTCTTTATCTCTATGATCTACTAATCCCCCTCGGGACATCCCGACATGCCTCCAAAGAAGTCGAAGGGATCTAAATCTGCTCCGCAAGTGAATTTCTTTGGGTCCTCCTCCTCCGGTAACAAGGCCCGCACATCCCTTCCCTCACCGACTCTGGCTCAACCATCTCAAACAACTTCATCAAAGTTAAACAACCCGGCTAACGCTGCACAAGCTGATATGGATTCTCTAGATGGTCCGGTCACGCTACGTTCTATTCATTCCTTGTTAGCCTCTTTCAAGTCTGACATTTCGGCCGAGCTTAGATCTAACATACAAGCTCTTCGTTCTGATATCTCTGAAATTGGTGACACGACGGACCACATTGAGCATAAGATGGAGGAACTGGTCGCATCACACAATGATTTGATCACCACACACGACTCTCTTAGAGGAAGTCTCCCACATTCGAGACAAAACTACGGATTTAGAGGACCGCTCGCGTAGGAATAACATCAAAATAAGAGGCATCCCTGAGGATGTTTCTAATGCTGACCTATATGACTACGCCACTGCTCTTTTCCATAAATTGTTACCGGATGCTTTACTACCTGATCTTCTGATCGACAGGATACATAGACTCCCAAAGTCTAGGCAGGCTCCTGCCCAAGCCTCTCGAGACACACTTCTCAGGGTCCACTTTTTCCACATTAAGGAAAAGATCTTGCGTGCTGCAATGCCTTCTTCACCTACGGCGACCTGTCTGGACTCTCTACAACTTTTTCAGGATCTATCCCCAGCGACTATGGCTAAAAGGCGATCATTCTCCGCGATTACGTCAGCCTTACGGAAAGCTACAATCCAATATAAGTGGGGATTCCCCACGAAGCTAATAGTGCTACGTAATGGTACTACCATTGTTATCAACAACCCTGAGGATGGGCCTAAAATTCTGAAAAATTGGGACATCCTACTCGATATACAACCTCCTCCCTCCGCTACGTCACCGAAACGAATTGCCCAAGACTGGACATTAGCTCCGGGCTGAAGCCTGACTTGGACTAACAATAAGATAACTATTATTTAACCTTCTTTCTTACAGGTTTATCTGTGTTTATGTGTTTATTACACTATAGGCTATGCTATTTGCCTGATGTTCCATTGTTTCCGTTACTCTTAGGTTGAGGTAGAACTGTTCTTGATTTAATTATATAGCAAATGTCCGTTTCTTCTTATTTTAGGATGACCTTGCTTACCTTACTTTATTTTTGCGAATGATAATTACCTGCTAAGTATGCTCTGGTTTGGAAGCGACGGTGGGTATTTTTGGCTGACACGCCACCCACCCGTCTTTACTCGTCACGATACCCATGTGACGGGACCTCTAGCTCCTTTATGGATGCTATTTCTGTTTTTCTCCCCTGGTTTATTTTTTGTTTTATTTTCTCTTTCCATGTTCTTTTCTTTACTGATGCTGACTTTGCTTCTTTCCTCTTAGAGGGCTATGCCGTTGTGTATTGCATTTTGACGCGATTGTTACTGATGCTTTTTGCTGTTTTATGTATCACTCTGTCGTACCTCCCCACATGGCCACCTTTTTAAGTCTTAATGTCAAAGGGCTCAATTCACCCCATAAGAGGCGTTTGGCTCTGAAATACTTTGCTGATAACAGAGCAGACGTAGTGGCTATACAGGAACCTCACTTCCCACTCCACTCTCCCCCACAGTTTTCCAATACCAATTACCCAGTTCATTATGTCTCTTGTGGGCCGTTTAAAAGAAATGGTGTCGCTATACTCTTCCATAAATCGTGCTCTTTCCAATTGGAGGGTAAGTGGGTAGATGGCAATGGCAGATATCTGATCCTAGTGGGGAAATTGCGGAATAGATATGTTACTCTGGTTTCCCTCTACGCCCCTAATTCCAATCAACCCCGGTTTCTGAAATCCTTTCTTCAAAAGTTGTATAGGGTTAGGAAAGGTGCGACTTTTCTTATGGGTGACTTTAATTTGGCTCCGGACCCTAATTTAGACAAATCCTCGAAACTTGATAAACAATCTGCCAACGCGGCTAAATCCCTGGCCTCCTCCTTCTCACACTTACTAACCGAATTCGATCTATATGACGCTTGGAGGGTTAGGAATATTGGCGCCAGAGACTACACATTTTATTCGGCAGTGCACAGATCCTATTCTAGGATCGATTTGCTCCTGACGGATAAATGGACATTACAATCGATCCCTACCGTTAAAATGTTGCCGATTTCATGGTAGACCATGCACCTTTAATTTGGTCTTGGTCATGCAACCCGTCTACCCCCCCTCCACGCTCTTGGAGGTTGCGGGATTACATTTTGAAAGATGAGGACGGAGTCTCTATATTACGTGAGGCCTTGTCTTCTTATCTGGTCACTAATAACCCCGCTGATACCTCTATTTCTAATCACTGGTGTGCCCTTAAGGCAGTCCTGAGAGGTGCAGCTATCCATGCTTCAGCTCATATAGCGCGCCGGGACCGGGAAGTCCAGTTGGCCTATGAGTTGGAGGTGACGACGTTAGAAACTAAACATACACAGTCCCCTGCCGACGATCTCACTCTCGCGTCTTTGACTGAAGCAAAGAGGAAATTGAACAATCTGTACCTTCTACACGTACAAAGAGCAGTCTCCAACCTAAACCAAAAATATTATACATTAGGCAATAGGGCGGGTAAACTATTGGCGCGGAAACTTAGAGGGAAAAATCTCATCAACAGAATTAAATATTTGACTAACCCAGATGGCTCGCAGTCCCTGAACCCCAAAGATATTGCAAACCAATTCGCTTCTTACTATAGGAAACTATACAACCTTAAACATGACTCCCGCACCCCACAACCTTCCTTGCAGCTTATACAGTCCTTCCTAGATTCCATTAATCTGCCTTCCATTTCCCCCGATGATGCTTCCACACTCTGCACACCCTGGACTGAGAGAGAAATCCAGACCGCTCTAAAAGCCCTCAAAAAGGACAAGGCACCCGGCCCAGATGGGTTTATTAATCTCTTTTACATTACCTTTCAAGATACACTCTCCCCACTTCTTCTTAATTTGTACAATGACGCCTCCTCTAACCCTTTCCCTGGAGAAATGTTGGAGGCACAGGTGATAACGATTCTCAAACCTGGCAAGAACCCATCTCTCTGCGCAAATTATAGACCCATAGCACTTTTGAATACAGATATTAAGTTGTATGCCAAACTGCTTGCAAATAGATTGAATCCATTGATCCCCACTTTGATACATCAAGATCAAGTGGGTTTCACTATCGGTCGCCAAGCTCCTGATAACACCAGGAGAGTCTTCTCCCTTCTAGAAGCACACGCCACACTTCGGGAGCCCCTATTACTGCTCTCTCTTGATGCGGAGAAAGCTTTCGATAGGATTCATTGGTCATACATGTCCGAAGTTCTTGCCAGATTTGGGTTTGTGGGACAGTTTTTACAAAATGTCCTACGCCTATACACACATCCCTCAGCGCGCGTTTTTAGCAATGGGTTTTTATCCGATCCTTTCCCCATCACCAACGGCACTCGCCAGGGATGTCCACTCTCACCCTTAATTTTCATTCTAGCTATAGAACCTCTGGCAGAGAAAATTAGGTCGTCTACCCATGTTAGCGGAGTTTATATAGGTCCCACGCAACACAAGATCTGCCTGTTTGCAGATGACGTTCTGTTATTTGTAACTAAACCTGAATCCTCTCTCCCAGCTATCCAAGATATACTTCAGGCTTACTCCAACGTCTCCTACTATAAAATGAATAAGGCTAAAACAGAGGCATTAGCTTTTGACATCGAACCGATCCCACTCCAATCCCTACAATCTACATATCCCTATGCCTGGCAAGACTCCTCCCTTCAATACCTTGGGATCAGGATCCCCTCCAGATCCCATTCCGCGGTGGACTGTAACTACCTTCCTCTCCTAGACCATTTCAAAGTCCTCACTAAACAGTGGACGAATTACGAAATTTCTTGGTTGGGACGACTTTCATCAATTAAAATGATGCTCCTCCCTAAAATTCTTTACCTGTTTAGAGCCATACCTTACTTAGTCTCGCTTGCTCTCCTTAATAAATTCTATACTGTCATGTCTACTTTTATTTGGAAGGGTAAAAAACCTAGGATAGCTAGAACTCGCTTGTTTAGATCTAAAGGTAGCGGAGGTCTTGCTTTCCCTAACCTTGAACTTTACCAGCATGCGTGTCTCCTTGATCAGTTGAGGGACTGGCTCAGGACAGGGTCCGTAAAACCCTGGGTAGAAATTGAAAAACATATGTGCTCTGATTTTCCTCTTCCAGACCTAATCTGGGTCAAACCTTCTCATAGACCACCTTCTACTAAATTTATGAGAAGTGTAGTTAGTTCTCTTAAAGTGTGGGACAGACTAGTTACTAATCTGGGTGACTGCCCGCTGCCCTCCTCACACCTATCCATTTTAGCGATTGCTAAACTGCTCCCAGACCTCTCTTTGCGGAACTGGCGGGAGCTTGGCGTTCAGCTGGTCAGGGATTTATACGATAATACAGGGCTTAAAACTTTCCTGCAGTTACAATCCCAATATTTGATACCGTCAAAGGACTTCTATAAGTATCTACGGATCCGACATTGGATAATGGCGAATATACCTGATCCTCTCTCCTCCCCTACCCCCCCTCCGCATATCTTGAGTAACCTCTCCTCTATACATCACAAAGGCGGTATATCTCAGTGGTATGTTACACTCCTCTCTCCATACAACGATATGAAATTACATATTCAAGAGCGATGGGAGACAGAATTTAGTATCACTCTGACAGATCAGGAATGGGAAAATATTTTTATGAATATTTTTAAAATGTCTCGGTGCATCAACCACACTGAAATGATGTTCAAACTAATCCATGGCCTTTATCACACACCAGATAAACTTCATAGGATTTGGCCTGATTCCTCTAAATTCTGTTGGAGAAATTGTGGGATAGAGGGTACTTTAATACACATATTCTGGTCATGTCCGGTTATTAGGCCGCTTTGGACGGAGGTTTTTGGACTAATTGAAAAGGTCACAAAGGTAATCCTCCCTCACCGTCCTGAGATTGTGCTCTTGCATTATTTCCCTCCCTATGTACCCTCTGAACACTCTTATGTTATAGGTCATATTCTCATAGCTACTAGGGCCGCCATTGCACAATATTGGAAAAGAACAGATCCACCGCGCTTGCCCAAAATTATAGCGTCAATACAGCGCAATTTTGAAATGGAAACTATGAACGTTAAATACTCCCTAGCTCCTCAATCCCCCTTACTGAAATGGTTGCCTTGGTTTGATTATTATTCCTCCTGTGTTGCCCTCCGAACTGCCTTGTCTCGTAATGTGTGACTATTTAACTTCTCTGTCGTCAGGAACGGATGAAATACTGAGATCGAGCCCTCCTGACATAGCCCGAGTAGGGCTAACTGTCGAAGGATAGACCATGCACATGAGCCTTTAATGTTTTCCCTCAGTATCTGCCTACTATTTAGTTCAGAATGTACATATTTATGCGCAGGTTCTCTACATTTTACCTGAAATACTGACGGTCAGCATCTCCCCTATTTTGTGTTTCTCTCTCTCTCTATCTCCTATTTTCCTCCTTTCCTCTATTCTCTTTTTGTTTCTGATTTTCACATTTTTTAGTATTATTACTTTACTACCATGTATTATGGTTTGCAGACGGGCTACCACTGTGTTATTGGCTTTATTTGTATTCAAATCGTTGTGTATGCCCTGTATTGAAAATCTTCTTTAATAAAATTTCTTCAGATAAAAAAGAATATAATGTAGGGATGTCACTAGTTCCTTGTGAATTGATGGACTGGGATGTGGTTCAATGTCATTCACAAAATGTCAGCCTCCGTTGCGTATAGACGCTGGCTCCACTTTAATGGTGTTTCTTGTATGTTGTCTCAGTTTTCAGACAGCTGGTTTTGCCGGCAGTCAGGACACGGCGAGATACATTGCGGTACTGAAATCATCTGTGCTGTCTCTCCATTATCTGTCCAACGGGCACCAAAAATGGGCCGAAACTCTCCCAGACAGGTAACTATCGTGCATCCCCCTGCTGGGGGTGGGATCTTCTATGATGTGCCTATAATGCCTACTGCAAATTATCCGCTGCATGCCAGTGATTGGGAAAACAATCAGCCAGCGGCCATCACTGTACGGCTGCGCACTGGGGACAGTTATACAATGTAGCGCTTGTTGGGGACATTGCAGACAGAAGTGCCCACCAAGCCGGCCTGTTCCTCTACAAAAAACAAAATAATGCGATAACAGTAATTAAAGTCTGTTTAATCAATGGGGAGGCCGAAAATCTTTTGCATTCGTCTGTTTGGCCTGAAGAATATATATGTTCTGTTGGGTGCGTCTGCTAACGGGACAAATACTGTGAGGTTTGGGAATGTTAGTTTGTGTTATGCTGGCCTGGTTGGTGTCACACAGGCAGATTTCTTGCTGTAAGAAGAAATACCAAATAAATGGAAGATCGGGCGCTTGTTGGTGCTGTGTTTCTAATGCTGCTGCTACAATAATTGGGGGTAGTTACACCCCAACCACACATCAGAAAAATGCAAGAAGAAGGATAGCAGCGCTAAATAGATTGGTGTATATAATTAATAATACGAAGGATTGAGTGATGAAAAAGGTTATACAATTTAATAAAATATTATTGATAATAACAATGGCCTTTAAATAAAAAATGGATTTATATCCATAACATTTAAAAACAATTCATAAGGGTCAAGGATTGACTGCCTAACACATTAGCATCCGTTCCTAATATAGAAACCTGGAAATTTTAGCAGATGGAGACAGACTGACAGCGCAGACACACCGATGCACTTTACCCAAATACCGCTAGAGGTGTAGTCCCTTTGGAAGCGTCACTGATGTTTTAGCTTCCAATCAGTCAGATTCGGGGTCCTCATTTGTTACGGTGTCCTCCTTGTGGAAATGGGGTAGATGGTGCTCCTTAATCAGGAATTGATGTCTCAGTTAAACTGCAGATGGCAGAAGTCCAGTGTTTGGTCCGGATATTGTGTGGCAGTCAAAAGTAGCGTTGAAATTGACCCAGGTAGCCTCCTCCTAACGCGTTTCACTGCAAGGCACTGCAGCTTTTTCAAAGGTGACCTGAAATTTCAACGCTACTTTTGACTGCCACACAATATCCGGACCAAACACTGGACTTCTGCCATCTGCAGTTTAACTGAGACATCAATTCCTGATTAAGGAGCACCATCTACCCCATTTCCACAAGGAGGACACCGTAACAAATGAGGACCCCGAATCTGACTGATTGGAAGCTAAAACATCAGTGACGCTTCCAAAGGGACTACACCTCTAGCGGTATTTGGGTAAAGTGCATCGGTGTGACTGCGCTGTCAGTCTGTCTCCATCTGCTAAAATTTCCAGGTTTCTACATTAGGAACGGATGCTAATGTGTTAGGCAGTCAATCCTTGACCCTTATGAATTGTTTTTAAATGTTATGGATATAAATCCATTTTTTATTTAAAGGCCATTGTTATTATCAATAATATTTTATTAAATTGTATAACCTTTTTCATCACTCAATCCTTCGTATTATTAATTATATACACCAATCTATTTAGCGCTGCTATCCTTCTTCTTGCATTTTTCAGATTTCTTGCTGTGACAGCTGTTATCTGCTCATAATGTGCTTCATAGGTGTTTCCTGCACCTGTCACTCAAGCAATTTAACAACTGCTGATAACTTGGCTCATATATAGAATATTCCAATGGTGTATACATACTAGTGGCTCAGAGCTACAGTCAGGTGGCACCAAACTGTAATTGCTTAATTTTGTGTTCAACGTTGATCTATAGTTATATCTACACTTCTCATGAGTGTTTCCACTTATTGAATGAGGTTACAGCAAATTGTCAGGTATCTATGGATAACATTTTGTTTGTAAATTGTATAAGTGTATTTTGAGGCACTGAGGCAATTTACAGAAAATAGCTATATTTTAATCATTTTTGCTACAGTGTGATTGTTTCCTTGCATGCAATGCATCTCTTGCTGCACACAGCTCAACCACTAGGTGGCGATAGAGCTGAAACAATAGACGTGTGTATACTGATCTGCACGTCTTGTCTTTCTATCAGTGGCACCGTGCGGTACCAGCTGCTGCACTCCTCCTACAAGGGGCAAGTCCATGTGGTTGGCATTCTCCCCCACAGTTACATCCAGATCCTGACGTACAGCATAGAAGATGGGTCTATCACTCAGCAGGTCAGCTTTGGAGAGTCTGGAGCCAGTGATGAGCTTGGGGAGAGTCTGGAGCCAGTGATGAGCTTGGGGAGAGTCTGGAGCCAGTGATGAGGAGCTGGGGAGAGTGTGGAGCCAGGGATGAGCTGGGGGGAGTGTGGAGCCAGTGATGAGCTGGGGGGAGTGTGGAGCCAGTGATGAGCTGGGGGGAGTGTGGAGCCAGTGATGAGCTGGGGGGAGTGTGGAGCCAGTGATGAGCTGGGGGGAGTGTGGAGCCAGTGATGAGCTGGGGGGAGTGTGGAGCCAGTGATGAGCTGGGGGGAGTGTGGAGCCAGTGATGAGCTTGGGGAGAGTCTGGAGCCAGTGATGAGGAGCTGGGGAGAGTGTGGAGCCAGTGATGAGGAGCTGGGGAGAGTGTGGAGCCAGTGATGAGCTGGGGGGAGTCTGGAGCCAGTGATGAGCTGGGGGGAGTCTGGAGCCAGTGATGAGCTGGGTGGAGTGTGGAGCCAGTGATGAGCTGGGGGGAGTGTGGAGCCAGTGATGAGCTGGGGAGAGTCTGGAGCCAGTGATGAGCTGGGGGAGAGTCTGGAGCCAGTGATGAGTTGGGGGGATTCTGGAGCCAGTGATGAGCTGGGGGAGAGTCTGGAGCCAGTGATGAGTTGGGGGGATTCTGGAGCCAGTGATGAGTTGGGGGGGATTCTGGAGCCAGTGATGAGCTGGGGGGGATTCTGGAGCCAGTGATGAGCTGGGGGAGAGTCTGGAGTCAGTGATGAGCTGGGGAGAATCTGGAGCCAGTGATGAGCTGGGGGGAGAGTCTGGAGCCAGTGATGAGCTGGGGAGAATCTGGAGCCAGTGATGAGCTGGGGAGAATCTGGAGCCAGTGATGAGCTGGGGAGAATCTGGAGCCAGTGATGAGCTGGGGGGAGAGTCTGGAGCCAGTGATGAGCTGGGGGGAGAGTCTGGAGCCAGTGATGAGCTGGGGGGAGAGTCTGGAGCCAGTGATGAGCTGGGGGGAGTCTGGAGCCAGTGATGGCAGGCCTGACCACTGTCCGTTATGTATTCCCAGGTTCAGGTGTCAGCTCCTTGGCTCCGCACTCTACAGGGGACGTGTGGGGTGGTCGCAGACAGCGTCCTGGTCTGTACAGACACAGAGACTGCCTCTCTCCACACGCTGTCTCTCGTGTCTGGTGAGGAAACCACCCAGCATCGCCTGCAGGTCAGTTACCCGTTCCTCTCCATCACATCATAATGAGAGCTATTCATTACAGGATTACTATATATGTGTAATATTGCTTTATAGAGCCACCGGCACGTAGTAATGGCATTACTGTGATAATGATTTATATTATTGCACAACCACCGCTATTCCTAGTGATTTTGCCTCCACACAGTAGCTGTCTGCAGGTGCTGTTTAACCATAAAATGCCATTTGCTGCATGATAACGAGCTATTAAATTAGCAACTGCTACACTGTGTATTGTGATAAAAACAGAGGAAATTGTGCTTGATGGCAGGTATATAAGTCCAAGATTTCTGTCCTGTGACTAAAAACCCCAGCAAAGTGCTTGTAAATGGCTTGGTAAGAGCTATTACAGCTTCTGTAAAAGACTGATAAAGGGTTCCGGGGTTATGGATGACCAGTGAGGGAGGGCTCCATCCATTAGGCACAGTCTGGGTTTTTAGGTCCTGTAGCCCCAGAGAAGGCTAATCAGTGCTAACACCTGCATGGGGGTGTTATAAAAGCCTGTCAGCCTGGACAGGAAGTCTCTCATTGCCTGGGGAGCAAGCTGCTGGTTTGGAGAGAGGGACGCCATTACTGCCTGAAGTGGGTTATGTATTGTACCGCTTTTTGGTGAGTTGGACACTAAGGGGCCTAATTTAGACCTGATTGCAGCAGCAACAGCTAATGGGCAAAACCATGTGCATTGCAGGGGGGGGGGGGGGGGGGGAGTTAGATTTGGGTGGGTTATTTTGTTTCTGTGCAGGGTAAATACTGGCTGCTTTATTTTTACACTGCAATTTAGATTTCAGCTTGAACACACCCCACCCAAATCTAACTCTCTCTGCACATGTTACATCTGCCCACCCTGCAGTGCACATGGTTTTGCCCGTTGGCTAACAAATTTGCTGCTGCAATCATGTCTGAATTAGGCCCTTGGTCCTTCTTTATGTATAGTCCGAGCCGGAGAGGTTAGGATTTATATTTTCTTTTAACATTTACTGCAAAAAAATAAATAAATAGCAGATGCTGTTTGTACCAAATACCCTGGAGTGACGTATCACTATTTGGACTGCTGAAGAAAGTGCCCCCATTTGCCCCAGGAGACTGCATCCTTACCCCCTATCTGCGCACATAATATTAACTTTTTAAACCTTAGAATATTTAATACAATTGCAAACCATTAGAACTTTTTATTTTTACCACCTGAGCACCAAACTGTTGTAGAACATTACTTATAAGCCTACGCCTATAGTGCCTGATACCAGAGAGCAGTAGCTTCAGCTGAAGTAGTTAACAGGCTTTAAGCAGATCATCAAACCTTGGTCGCAGTCTGGAAGCATCTGCGAGTAGAACTGTTTGTGTTACTAGAAGATTCTTTGTGTTAGACCCCAGGAAATGTGTAAATGAAAGTTGTGCCTTTGTGTGTGAGTAGTGATTGCTATGCTGCCTCCTTGTTTCCTACTGTAGTCCCTGGGTGTGGAAGTGGCTGACGACATCACAGAGCTGGCAATCATCACCGCTCCACGCAGTGCGGCAGGATCAGAGCAGCTGCCGCAGTTCTTCCTCCAGATTTCTCCACGCCGCTTCCTCCTAATGCAGTACCGTGATGGCGTCCTGACACCGCTGCGCGACTTTCCTCAGGTAAGCCTGGTACACTGTGAGGAGGAGGAACCGCACTCCCCTGAGATAATTCTCCTGCTAGACGGGCAGTCCTCTCGCATCACTCTGTGGAAGATCCACACTTTACCATTCCTATCTCTTCTCTTGCAGGTGTCACTGGTAACGTTTGCGTCGGCGGCGGACAAGACAGTGGCGGCGGTGATGCAGTGCAAGACTGATCCGGTCAGTGTGATACGTACACCTATATATCGTATCCACGGCGCAGCCACGTTGAGATCGGTGTGCGCTCTTGTGCTGCACTCAGAATGAAGCTTATTCTCCTTGGAATTTATTACAGATCCCTTTCTCTGCTATTAGCCGCTGAATGGGATCTTCTGCGTATGTCCAAAAACAAGACCAACAATGGCAAGAAAAAAACATAACAAATAGCGCACAACCACTACACGTTACACATTATCCTTATTACTCCGTATGGATACGCAGACGTTGGTAATTGTGTCATTCATAGTGAGCGGGTACAAGAATGAACGCACCAATAAGTGTAATACAATCGCAAAGCGTATACCCTTATTAATCCATTATAGCATTATTCTGATGGGCAGAAGTCATAGCAGAATAATATATAGCAGCTAATGCAGCATATAGCATATTATAACAACCACAAGATAGAGCTATGCTATTATACCTTAATTCATGTGTGTGTTGGGTTTTAAAAAGATCTACAGCAACATGATGTGGTTGTGCGCCCTCTAGTGCACAGACGCCTGAAGGCCTGTAGGTGGCACTGTGCATGATTTGCAGCGAGTGGATCTTCTTACAATTTATTGCACTCCAGTGAAATTACCAGAATGCTTTATGATGTATCTAGTAGGACTTCCTAATCCTTGAGCTTGTATAGTCTCCTCTTGTATGGCGGACGCAGTCACCTTCATTTGTTGTCTTCTTCCTTTTATTCTTTAGACCCAGAAACCGGCAGCAGAGATCCCACCAGGACTGAGCTGCCCAGAGGTAACTCTGGGCTCTGTGTATACATGGCTAATGCCCACATGGTACAAGACATTGTATTTAATTTCTTCTGCCTGCTATTTTGGTGCAGGATGCCGCGTCGTGTCCCGGGCAGACGTTTGCCATCAGCCTGTACATGGCGGACAGCGGCCGGCGGCTCCTAGACACCACGCTGACCTTCACGTTGGAGCAGAGCTGCGTGAGGCCAGACGCTGTGAGTGTGACGCGTCCGCTCGTACCGCGTCTTACCTTTTGTGTGCCGCTCTCTTGCGTTCTCACTCTGTTCTGTGCTTGCAGCTGTTCCTCCAGCCGTTCCTTAAGAAGGATGACTCGGTGGGTTACCGGGCTATGGTGCAGACGGAGGACAACCAGCTGCTGTTCCTGTACCAGCCAGGTCAGCGTTGGTGCCGGTCTCTCTTTACCTCTACCTTTGTTTGTGTCCATCGTCTCATAGTCGCATGCTTTCCGCAGGGAAGGTCTTATGGCTGCGAGAGGAGTCGCTGGCCGATGTGGTCACTATGGAAATGGTCGATTTACCTCTCACCGGGGCCCAGGCTGAGCTGGAAGGGGAGTTTGGCAAGAAAGCAGGTACAGGTGTAGGGATGGAGATTGTGGGACATTTAGAAGGGCCCTGCATGTGCATCTTAGGCTCCCTGTTCTCACTTATTTGTATCTTATTGTTTTTTCCTTTTACTTTCTGTGCTGCCGGGAACCAGCTATACAAGGTAAACGCCGCCCTGTTCAGTCACAGATATTCCACTATCTAGAGTGATTACTGGGTGGAAAAGTAGTCACATTGACAGTGAAATGTTATGAATCCCCTATTTACGTAACTTATTAGGTAGTAAGCTCTGTTGCATACCCTACAAACAGTTTATTTAGGGTAGTAGTTGACATTATAGAGTTTTTGACGGTGCCTACTATAGAACTAAGAGTGCAGTATTTTAGAAAAAACCTACGCGTTTCAGAACCTCACTTCGGAGTTACGAAACGCGACAATTTTTTACTACAAATGTAGAATGTCGCCAATGTGTAAATGTTTAAAGACCGTTAAAAACAGTTTCTTTAAAAAAGTTACCAAATGGACAGTGTACCAAGTAGGGAGGCCAATCCCGAGCCATTTTTTTTTCAATCCCGGGTATCGGGATTGAAGGGCCACCCCCTCGCCCCGCCCCGCACACATGACTACCGTATACCGCGGGCGGGTGGGTGGGAAACTCCACATTCTCTTTCCCCCCAGCGGCGGCTGACGGCGCAGCGTGACCTCACGCTGCACCGGGGGGAGCCGGAAGCCGGGCAGTGTCTGAGCGCCCTGTGGATGCTCAACGCTGATCCCTCAATCCCCAGGATTGGAGCTTCCAATACCGGTATTGAATCCCGGCCGTTTTGGCCCTAAATCCTGGGATCCCGCCGATCCTGGGCTTGGCCTCCCTAGTTCCAAGGCCATATCAAATGTACTCAGAAACCCTAACAGATAAAAATGTGATACCATTAACCAGCGCAAACAAAAAATGCTTAACTGTCTTGTGGCAAAGCTACAAAGTACGTGATGAAGGGGTTAATAATCTCCACCGTGTATTCATGACCCCAATGCAGATGGACTGCTGGGAATGGTGCTGAAACGTTTGTCCTCGCAGCTGATTTTGCTGCAGTCCTGGAGCGTCCACCTGTGGAAGATGTTCTGCGACGCCCGCAAGCCGCGCAGCCAGACCCGCAGCGAGATTAACATAGACACACTGGCCAGGGACGACTTCAACCTGCAGAAGATGATGGTGGTGGTGACCTCCTCTGGGAAGGTGAGAAAGGTTCCGTCCCGGTGTTGTGGACGCGACTTGGGTTCTGCTGGTGTAACCGTCGTGTTCTCCTGTTTACAGCTGTTTGGTATTGAGAGCAGCTCCGGGAGCATCCTGTGGAAGTTCTACCTGCCCGGCGTTCAGCCAGGTGCCTCCTTCAAGCTGCTGGTACAAAGAACAACCGCACACTTCCCTCACCCCCCGCAGTGTACCCTGCTGGTAAAGGACCAGGTGAGGCCTCTGTCCGTTCTGTTGTAATCCAGCCATTCTGACCGTATCCTCGGTGCGTTTTATAGATCTTATCGGTTACGTGTGGAATTGTTTATTGATGTTGTAACTAACTGTACCTGTATGTCCGTCACACCAAAATGCAGAAAGATTTCTGTTTTCTGTTTCAGGAGACGACTCTGAGTTCCCTCTATGTCTTCAACCCTATATTTGGAAAGTTGAGTCAGATGACGCCGCCTCCTCTCCAGCGCCCAATCCTGCAATCCCTACTGCTCCCGGTAATGGATCACGACTACGCCAAAGTGCTTCTACTTCTGGACGATCAGCACAAGGTGAGGCGAGGAGCAGTGGAGGTGTTGTATAGTGCTGTCAGGGCCCGAAAGCCGCTCGCGGTATTGGGTAGATGTAAAGAGGGCAAGCGCGATTATGTAATTGCCCTCCTTTACTTTTCCTAATTTTTAAAGGGTTCGCTCGGTTCCTTTTACAGACCTCTCAGAAGAGATGAAATGGGACAGCCCATATATATAATGAGATTATTGGACCAGCGCTGTCTGTTTACACTTCTAGAAAGTCTCCTCTGTCTCCTCCCTCATAGAGAAGCTGCAGGCATAGATTAGGAAATAACTAACAAACATTAATTATTGTCCATATGGCAATCAGACTATAATTTGTTAATAATCTGGCAATTATAATCTATTTGGTGGTAATTGTCTGTGTGCTCTTGGTTCCTACGAGAGGCATTTATACTGTTGGACCAGTCTGAGACAACTCTTCAATCCTTCCAGGTCATCCCCTTCCCTGCCACAAAGTATGTTCTGCAGCAGTTGCAGGAGCTGTCTCTTACCGTCTTCTTCTACCTGGTAGATACAGAGAAGGGGAAACTGTCTGGACTCCGCCTGCACAAGGTGAGGGGACGCGCCAAACGCTTATTTCCATTACTGTCACGTTTCTTCAAGAGGTTTGTCCTCACTGCAATGTTCTTCTTACAGGACCTATCTACGGAGGAGATCTGGGAAATCCTGCTCCCCCCAGAAATCCAGAGGATTACCGTTATGAAGGGAAAACGTTCTAATGAGCACGTTCACTCTCAGGGGCGCGTAATGGGGGATCGCAGCGTTCTGTATAAGGTTAGGAAAGTGACTTTAGTACCCTCTTCAGGTCTCTGGTGGGCCAGGCTTTTTGGAGACTCTCTGGTGGGCCAGGCTTTTTGGAGACTCTCTGGTGGGCCAGGCTTTTTGGAGACTCTCTGGTGGGCCAGGCTTTTTGGAGACTCTGGTGGGCCAGGCTCTTTGGAGGCTCTGGTGGGCCAGGCTTTTTGGAGACTCTCTGGTGGGCCAGGCTTTTTGGAGACTCTCTGGTGGGCCAGGCTTTTTGGAGACTCTCTGGTGGGCCAGGCTTTTTGGAGACTCTCTGGTGGGCCAGGCTTTTTGGAGACTCTCTGGTGGGCCAGGCTTTTTGGAGACTCTGGTGGGCCAGGCTCTTTGGAGGCTCTGGTGGGCCAGGCTTTTTGGAGACTCTCTGGTGGGCCAGGCTTTTTGGAGACTCTCTGGTGGGCCAGGCTTTTTGGAGACTCTCTGGTGGGCCAGGCTTTTTGGAGTCTCTCTGGTGGGCCAGGCTCTTTGGAGACTCTGGTGGGCCAGGCTTTTTGGAGACTCTCTGGTGGGCCAGGCTTTTTGGAGACTCTCTGGTGGGCCAGGCTTTTTGGAGTCTCTCTGGTGGGCCAGGCTCTTTGGAGGCTCTGGTGGGCCAGGCTCTTTGGAGACTCTGGTGGGCCAGGCTCTTTGGAGGCTCTGGTGGGCCAGGCTTTTTGGAGACTCTGGCGGGGGCCCGGCTCCTGGGAGACTCTGGACGGGGGCCCGGCTCCTGGGAGACTCTGTACGGGGGCCCGGCTCCTGGGAGACTCTGGACGGGGGCCCGGCTCCTGGGAGACTCTGGCGGGGGCCCGGCTCCTGGGAGACTCTGGCGGGGGCCCGGCTCTCCCGATAACTCTACATGGTTATGTGAGAAGATTATTGCGACGTTGAAAAACTTGACAGCCAATTTGTTTTCCATCTATTGTAGTACTTGAACCCCAATTTGTTGGTACTTGTGACGGAAAGCACTGACACTCATCCTGAGCGCTGCTTCATAGGAATCTATCTCATCGATGGCGTAACAGGACGTATCATCCACTCATCAATGCAGAGAAAGGCCAAAGGACCTGTACACGTTGTCCACTCTGAGAACTGGGTGGTGGTAAGATCAAACTGCTGAGCAACATTATATTTCCCCTCCTTTGATTGCCGACAAGTACAGCCCATCTCCTCATTTTCCCACAGTACCAGTACTGGAACAGCAAGGCTCGCCGGAACGAGCTGACGGTCCTGGAACTGTATGAAGGCACTGAGCAGTATAACAGCACAAACTTCAGCTCCCTGGACAGGCCTCACCTCCCGCATGTCCTGCAGCAATCCTATATCTTCCCGTCAGCCATCCGTGCTATGCAGTCAACAATTACCGAGCGTGGCATTACCAGCCGCCACGTTCTCAGTGAGTACCTGCGTTGTGTACATGGCCATAGCTATCATGGGTGCAGGGGTGCCTTTGCTGTGGGTCTTAGGGATTCCGGACCCAGTATTGCCTGCAAAGCAATTGCATATAACCTATTGCCCAGTAGGAATGGGGTGACATAACAACATTTTCTGTGTGTAGTGGATGTTATAATGGTAAAGGGGCTCTGTAATGTGGTATAATATGAACAGGGCACTGTAATGTGGTATAATATGAACAGGGCACTGTAATGTGGTATAATATGAACAGGGCACTGTAATGTGGTGTAATATGAACAGGGCACTGTAATGTGGCGTAATATGAACAGGGCACTGTAATGTGGCGTAATATGAACAGGGCACTGTAATGTGGCGTAATATGAACAGGGCACTGTAATGTGGTATAATATGAACAGGGTACTGTAATGTGGTATAATATGAACAGGGCACTGTAATGTGGTATAATATGAACAGGGCACTGTAATGTGGTATAATATGAACAGGGCACTGTAATGTGGTATAATATGAACAGGGCACTGTAATGTGGTATAATATGAACAGGGCACTGTAATGTGTTGTAATATGAACAGGGCACTGTAATGTGTTGTAATATGAACAGGGCACTGTAATGTGGCGTAATATGAACAGGGCACTGTAATGTGGCGTAATATAAACAGGGCACTGTAATGTGGCGTAATATGAACAGGGCACTGTAATGTGGCGTAATATGAACAGGTCACTGTAATGTGCACTGAAGGGTACTGCAATTGCATTATATGAAGTGGAGGCATTATGGTGTAGCATTGTATGGACTGGAGGGAACTGTAATGTGACGTAATATAAACAGGGGGCATTGTAATGTGGCATAATACGAACTGCGGCCTCTACGAAGTGGCATAATATGAACTGAGGGCTCTAAAAGGTGTCAGAATAAGGATTGGGGGCGCCTCAGTGTGACGTATATGTACTGGGGACACTGTGAGGCCTAAAGTCAATTGGGGGCACTGTGGCATAATGTACACTGGCAGCACTACACTGTGGCCTATTGTAAACAAGGGCACTACTATGGTTCATAAAATGAGCCAGGTCACTACTAGTCTAGTGATGCGAGGAGCGCCAGGGCGGGGAGCAGGAAAGATTGTGCCAGGGCGGGGAGCAGGAAAGATTGTGCCAGGGCGGGGAGCAGGAAAGATTGTGCCAGGGCGGGGAGCAGGAAAGATTGTGCCAGGGCGGGGAGCAGGAAAGATTGTGCCAGGGCAGGGAGCAGGAAAGATTGTGCCAGGGCGGGGAGCAGGAGAGATTGTGCCCGGGCGGGGAGCAGGAGAGATTGTGCCCTGGCGGGGAGCAGGAGAGATTGTGCCAGGGCGGGGAGCAGGAGAGATTGTGCCCGGGGGCGGGGAGCAGGAAAGATTGTGCCAGGGCGGGGAGCAGGAAAGATTGTGCCAGGGCGGGGAGCTGGAAAGATTGTGCCAGGGCGGGGAGCAGGAGACATTGTGCCAGGGCTGGGAGCAGGAGAGATTGTGCCCGGGCGGGGAGCAGGAGACATTGTGCCAGGGCGGGGAGCAGGAGAGATTGTGCCAGGGCAGGGAGCAGGAGAGATTGTGCCCGGGCGGGGAGCAGGAGAGATTGTGCCAGGGCGGGGAGCAGGAGAGATTGTGCCAGGGCGGGGAGCAGGAGAGATTGTGCCCGGGCAGGGAGCAGGAGAGATTGTGCCCGGGCGGGGAGCAGGAGAGATTGTGCCCGGGCGGGGAGCAGGAGAGATTGTGCCCGGGCGGGGAGCAGGAGATTTTGTGCCCGGGCGGGGAGCAGGAGAGATTGTGCCAGGGCGGGGAGCAGGAGACATTGTGCCAGGGCGGGGAGCAGGAGACATTGTGCCAGGGCGGGGAGCAGGAGACATTGTGCCAGGGCGGGGAGCAGGAGACATTGAGCCCGGGCGGGGAGCAGGAGAGATTGTGCCCGGGCAGGGAGCAGGAGAGATTGTGCCCGGGCGGGGAGCAGGAGAGATTGTGCCCGGGCGGGGAGCAGGAGAGATTGTGCCAGGGCGGGGAGCAGGAAAGATTGTGCCAGGGCGGGGAGCAGGAGAGATTGTGCCAGGGCGGGGAGCAGGAAAGATTGTGCCAGGGCGGGGAGCAGGAGACATTGTGCCAGGGCGGGGAGCAGGAGATGGCAGGGAGCAGGAGAGATTGTGCCTGGGCGGGGAGCAGGAGAGATTGTGCCAGGGCGGGGAGCAGGAGAGATTGTGCCAGGGCGGGGAGCAGGAGAGATTGTGCCAGGGCGGGGAGCAGGAGAGATTGTGCCAGGGCGGGGAGCAGGAGAGATTGTGCCTGGGCGGGGAGCAGGAGAGATTGTGCCAGGGCAGGGAGCAGGAGACATTGTGCCAGGGCAGGGAGCAGGAGACATTGTGCCAGGGCAGGGAGCAGGAGACATTGTGCCAGGGCGGGGAGCAGGAGAGATTGTGCCCGGGCGGGGAGCAGGCGAGATTGTGCCCGGGCGGGGAGCAGGAGAGATTGTGCCAGGGCGGGGAGCAGGAGAGATTGTGCCAGGGCGAGGAGCAGGAAAGATTGTGCCAGGGCGGGGAGCAGGAGAGATTGTGCCAGGGCGGGGAGCAGGAGAGATTGTGCCAGGGCGGGGAGCAGGAGAGATTGTGCCAGGGCGGGGAGCAGGAGAGATTGTGCCCGGGCGGGGAGCAGGAGAGATTGTGCCCGGGCGGGGAGCAGGAGAGATTGTGCCAGGGCGGGGAGCAGGAGAGATTGTGCCCGGGCGGGGAGCAGGAGAGATTGTGCCAGGGCGGGGAGCAGGAGAGATTGTGCCAGGGCGGGGAGCAGGAAAGATTGTGCCAGGGCGGGGAGCAGGAGACATTGTGCCAGGGCAGGGAGCAGGAGACATTGTGCCAGGGCGGGGAGCAGGAGACATTGTGCCAGGGCGGGGAGCAGGAGAGATTGTGCCCGGGCGGGGAGCAGGCGAGATTGTGCCCGGGCGGGGAGCAGGAGAGATTGTGCCAGGGCGGGGAGCAGGAGAGATTGTGCCAGGGCGAGGAGCAGGAAAGATTGTGCCAGGGCGGGGAGCAGGAGAGATTGTGCCAGGGCGGGGAGCAGGAGAGATTGTGCCAGGGCGGGGAGCAGGAGAGATTGTGCCAGGGCGGGGAGCAGGAGAGATTGTGCCCGGGCGGGGAGCAGGAGAGATTGTGCCCGGGCGGGGAGCAGGAGAGATTGTGCCAGGGCGGGGAGCAGGAGAGATTGTGCCCGGGCGGGGAGCAGGAGAGATTGTGCCAGGGCGGGGAGCAGGAGAGATTGTGCCAGGGCGGGGAGCAGGAAAGATTGTGCCAGGGCGGGGAGCAGGAGACATTGTGCCAGGGCAGGGAGCAGGAGACATTGTGCCAGGGCAGGGAGCAGGAGACATTGTGCCAGGGCAGGGAGCAGGAGAGATTGTGCCAGGGCAGGGAGCAGGAGACATTGTGCCAGGGCAGGGAGCAGGAGAGATTGATCAGGAGAGATTGTGCCAGGGCAGGGAGCAGGAGACATTGTGCCAGGGCAGGGAGCAGGAGAGATTGATCAGGAGAGATTGTGCCAGGGCAGGGAGCAGGAGAGATTGTGCCAGGGCGGGGAGCAGGAGACATTGTGCCAGGGCAGGGAGCAGGAGAGATTGTGCCCGGGCGGGGAGCAGGAGAGATTGTGCCCGGGCGGGGAGCAGGAGAGATTGTGCCAGGGCGGGGAGCAGGAGAGATTGTGCCAGGGCGGGGAGCAGGAGAGATTGTGCCAGGGCGGGGAGCAGGAGACATTGTGCCAGGACGGGGAGCAGGAGAGATTGTGCCCGGGCGGGGAGCAGGAGAGATTGTGCCAGGGCAGGGAGCAGGAGAGATTGTGCCCGGGCGGGGAGCAGGAAAGATTGTACCAGGGCGGGGAGCAGGAAAGATTGTACCAGGGCGGGGAGCAGGAGAGATTGTGCCCGGGCGGGGAGCAGGAGAGATTGTACCAGGGCGGGGAGCAGGAGAGATTGTGCCAGGGTGGGGAGCAGGAGAGATTGTGCCAGGACGGGGAGCAGGAGTGATTGTGCCAGGGCAGGGAGCAGGAGAGATTGTGCCAGGGCAGGGAGCAGGAGAGATTGTGCCAGGGCGGGGAGCAGGAGACATTGTGCCAAGGCGGGGAGCAGGAGACATTGTGCCAGGGCGGGGAGCAGGAGACATTGTGCCAGGGCGGGGAGCAGGAGAGATTGTGCCAGGGCGGGGAGCAGGAGAGATTGTGCCAGGGCGGGGAGCAGGAGACATTGTGCCAGTGCAGGGAGCAGGAGAGATTGTGCCAGGGCGGGGAGCAGGAGAGATTGTGCCAGGGCGGGGAGCAGGAGAGATTGTGCCAGGGCGGGGAGCAGGAAAGATTGTGCCAGGGCGGGGAGCAGGAGAGATTGTGCCAGGGCGGGGAGCCGGAGATGGCAGGGAGCAGGAGAGATTGTGCCCGGGCGGGTAGCAGGAGAGATTGTGCCAGGGCGGGGAGCAGGAGAGATTGTGCCAGGGCGGGGAGCAGGAGAGATTGTGCCAGGGCGGGGAGCAGGAGAGATTGTGCCAGGGCGGGGAGCAGGAGAGATTGTGCCAGGGCGGGGAGCAGGAGAGATTGTGCCAGGGCGGGGAGCAGGAGAGATTGTGCCAGGGCGGGGAGCAGGAGACATTGTGCCAGGGCGGGGAGCAGGAGACATTGTGCCAGGGCAGGGAGCAGGAGAGATTGTGCCAGGGCGGGGAGCAGGAGAGATTGTGCCAGGGCGGGGAGCAGGAGACATTGTGCCAGTGCAGGGAGCAGGAGAGATTGTGCCAGGGCGGGGAGCAGGAGAGATTGTGCCAGGGCGGGGAGCAGGAAAGATTGTGCCAGGGCGGGGAGCAGGAGAGATTGTGCCAGGGCGGGGAGATGGCAGGGAGCAGAAGAGATTGTGCCCGGGCGGGTAGCAGGAGAGATTGTGCCAGGGCGGGGAGCAGGAGAGGTTGTGCCCGGGCGGGGAGCAGGAGAGATTGTGCCAGGGCGGGGACAGGAGAGATTGTGCCAGGGCGGGGGCAGGAGAGATTGTGCCAGGGCGGGGAGCAGGAGAGATTGTGCCAGGGCGGGGAGCAGGAGAGGTTGTGCCCGGGCGGGGAGCAGGAGAGGTTGTGCCAGGGCAGGGACAGGAGAGATTGTGCCAGGGCGGGGAGCAGGAGACATTGTGCCAGGGCGGGGAGCCGGAGACATTGTGCCAGGGCGGGGAGCCGGAGACATTGTGCCAGGGCGGGGAGCAGGAGACATTGTGCCAGGGCGGGGAGCAGGAGAGATTGTGCCAGGGCGGGGAGCAGTAGAGATTGTGCCAGGGCGGGGAGCAGGAGACATTGTGCCAGGGCGGGAGCAGGAGAGATTGTGCCAGGGCGGGAGCAGGAGAGATTGTGCCAGGGCGGGGAGCAGGAGATGGCAGGGAGCAGGAGAGATTGTGCCCGGGCAGGGAGCAGGAGACATTGTGCCAGGGCGGGGAGCAGGAGACATTGTGCCAGGGCGGGGAGCAGGAGACATTGTGCCAGGGCGGGGAGCAGGAGAGATTGTGCCAGGGCGGGGAGCAGGAGAGATTGTGCCAGGGCGGGGAGCAGGAGAGATTGTGCCAGGGCGGGGAGCAGGAGAGATTGTGCCAGGGCGGGGAGCAGGAGACATTGTGCCAGGGCGGGGAGCAGGAGACATTGTGCCAGGGCGGGGAGCAGGAGACATTGTGCCAGGGTGGGGAGCAGGAGACATTGTGCCAGTGCAGGGAGCAGGAGAGATTGTGCCAGGACGGGGAGCAGGAGAGATTGTGCCAGGGCAGGGAGCAGGAATGTGCCAGGGCGGGGAGCAGGAGAGATTGTGCCAGGGCGGGGAGCAGGAGAGATTGTGCCAGGGCGGGGAGCAGGAGAGATTGTGCCAGGGCGGGGAGCCGGAGATGGCAGAGAGCAGGAGAGATTGTGCCCGGGCGGGTAGCAGGAGAGATTGTGCCAGGGCGGGGAGCAGGAGAGATTGTGCCAGGGCAGAAAGCAGGAGAGATTGTGCCAGGGCGGGGAGCAGGAGAGATTGTGCCAGGGCGGGGAGCAGGAGACATTGTGCCAGGGCGGGGAGCAGGAGACATTGTGCCAGGGCGGGGAGCAGGAGACATTGTGCCAGGGCGGGGAGCAGGAGACATTGTGCCAGGGCGGGGAGCAGGAGACATTGTGCCAGGGCGGGGAGCAGGAGACATTGTGCCAGGGCGGGGAGCAGGAGAGATTGTGCCAGGGCGGGGAGCAGGAGACATTGTGCCAGGGCGGGGAGCAGGAGACATTGTGCCAGGGCGGGGAGCAGGAGACATTGTGCCAGGGCGGGGAGCAGGAGAGATTGTGCCAGGGCGGGAGCAGGAGAGATTGTGCCAGGGCAGGGAGCAGGAATGTGCCAGGGCGGGGAGCAGGAGAGATTGTGCCAGGGCGGGGAGCAGGAAAGATTGTGCCAGGGCGGGGAGCAGGAGAGAGTGTGCCAGGGCGGGGAGCAGGAGACATTGTGCCAGTGCAGGGAGCAGGAGACATTGTGCCAGGGCGGGGAGCAGGAGAGATTGTGCCAGGGCGGGGAGCAGGAAAGATTGTGCCAGGGCGGGGAGCAGGAGAGATTGTGCCAGGGCGGGGAGCCGGAGAGATTGTGCCCGGGCGGGTAGCAGGAGAGATTGTGCCAGGGCGGGGAGCAGGAGAGATTGTGCCAGGGCTGGGAGCAGGAGAGATTGTGCCAGGGCTGGGAGCAGGAGAGATTGTGCCAGGGCTGGGAGCAGGAGAGATTGTGCCCGGGCAGGGAGCAGGAGAGATTGTGCCCGGGCGGGGAGCAGGAGAGATTGTGCCCGGGCGGGGAGCAGGAGAGATTGTGCCCGGGCGGGGAGCAGGAGAGATTGTGCCAGGGCGGGGAGCAGGAGACATTGTGCCAGGGCGGGGAGCAGGAGACATTGTGCCAGGGCGGGGAGCAGGAGACATTGTGCCAGGGCGGGGAGCAGGAGACATTGTGCCAGGGCGGGGAGCAGGAGAGATTGTGCCAGGGCGGGGAGCAGGAGAGATTGTGCCAGGGCGGGGAGCAGGAGACATTGTGCCAGGGCGGGGAGCAGGAGACATTGTGCCAGGGCGGGGAGCAGGAGAGATTGTGCCCGGGCGGGGAGCAGGAGACATTGTGCCAGGGCGGGGAGCATGAGACATTGTGCCAAGGCGGGGAGCAGGAGACATTGTGCCAGGGCGGGGAGCAGGAGATGGCAGGGAGCAGGAGAGATTGTGCCCGGGCGGGGAGCAGGAGAGATTGTGCCAGGGCGGGGAGCAGGAGACATTGTGCCAGGGCGGGGAGCAGGAGACATTGTGCCAGGGCGGGGAGCAGGAGAGATTGTGCCAGGGCGGGGAGCAGGAGAGATTGTGCCAGGGCGGGGAGCAGGAGAGATTGTGCCCGGGCGGGGAGCAGGAGAGATTGTGCCAGGGCGGGGAGCAGGAGACATTGTGCCAGGGCGGGGAGCAGGAGACATTGTGCCAGGGCGGGGAGCAGGAGAGATTGTGCCAGAGCGGGGAGCAGGAGACATTGTGCCAGGGCAAGGAGCATGAGAGATTGTGCCCGGGCGGGGAGCAGGAGACATTGTGCCAGGGCGGGGAGCATGAGACATTGTGCCAAGGCGGGGAGCAGGAGACATTGTGCCAGGGCGGGGAGCAGGAGAGATTGTGCCAGGGCGGGGAGCAGGAGAGATTGTGCCAGGGCGGGGAGCAGGAGACATTGTGCCAGGGCGGGGAGCAGGAGACATTGTGCCAGGGCGGGGAGCAGGAGAGATTGTGCCCGGGCGGGGAGCAGGAGACATTGTGCCAGGGCGGGGAGCATGAGACATTGTGCCAAGGCGGGGAGCAGGAGACATTGTGCCAGGGCGGGGAGCAGGAGATGGCAGGGAGCAGGAGAGATTGTGCCCGGGCGGGGAGCAGGAGAGATTGTGCCAGGGCGGGGAGCAGGAGACATTGTGCCAGGGCGGGGAGCAGGAGACATTGTGCCAGGGCGGGGAGCAGGAGAGATTGTGCCAGGGCGGGGAGCAGGAGAGATTGTGCCAGGGCGGGGAGCAGGAGAGATTGTGCCAGGGCGGGGAGCAGGAGAGATTGTGCCCGGGCGGGGAGCAGGAGAGATTGTGCCAGGGCGGGGAGCAGGAGACATTGTGCCAGGGCGGGGAGCAGGAGACATTGTGCCAGGGCGGGGAGCAGGAGAGATTGTGCCAGAGCGGGGAGCAGGAGACATTGTGCCAGGGCAAGGAGCAGGAGAGATTGTGCCAGGGCGGGGAGCAAGAGAGGTTGTGCCAGGGCAGGGAGCAGGAGAGATTGTGCCAGGGCGGGGAGCAGGAGACATTGTGCCAGGGCGGGGAGCAGGAGACATTGTGCCAGGGCGGGGAGCAGGAGACATTGTGCCAGGGCGGGGAGCAGGAGACATTGTGCCAGGGCGGGGAGCAGGAGACATTGTGCCAGGGCGGGGAGCAGGAGACATTGTGCCAGGGCGGGGAGCAGGAGAGATTGTGCCAGGGCGGGGAGCAGGAGACATTGTGCCAGGGCGGGGAGCATGAGACATTGTGCCAAGGCGGGGAGCAGGAGACATTGTGCCAGGGCGGGGAGCAGGAGATGGCAGGGAGCAGGAGAGATTGTGCCCGGGCGGGGAGCAGGAGAGATTGTGCCCGGGCGGGGAGCAGGAGAGATTGTGCCAGGGCGGGGAGCAGGAGACATTGTGCCAGGGCGGGGAGCAGGAGACATTGTGCCAGGGCGGGGAGCAGGAGACATTGTGCCAGGGCGGGGAGCAGGAGACATTGTGCCAGGGCGGGGAGCAGGAGACATTGTGCCAGGGCGGGGAGCAGGAGACATTGTGCCAGGGCGGGGAGCAGGAGAGATTGTGCCAGGGCGGGGAGCAGGAGAGATTGTGCCAGGGCGGGGAGCAGGAGAGATTGTGCCCGGGCGGGGAGCAGGAGAGATTGTGCCCGGGCGGGGAGCAGGAGACATTGTGCCAGGGCGGGGAGCAGAAGACATTGTGCCAGGGCGGGGAGCAGGAGACATTGTGCCAGGGCGGGGAGCAGGAGACATTGTGCCAGGGCAAGGAGCAGGAGAGATTGTGCCAGGGCGGGGAGCAGGAGAGGTTGTGCCCGGGCGGGGAGCAGGAGAGATTGTGCCAGGGCGGGGAGCAGGAGAGATTGTGCCAGGGCGGGGAGCAGGAGACATTGTGCCAGGGCGGGGAGCAGGAGAGATTGTGCCAGGGCGGGGAGCAGGAGAGATTGTGCCAGGGCGGGGAGCAGGAGACATTGTGCCAGGGCGGGGAGCAGGAGAGATTGTGCCAGGGCGGGGAGCAGGAGAGATTGTGCCAGGGCGGGGAGCAGGAGACATTGTGCCAAGGCGGGGAGCAGGAGACATTGTGCCAGGGCGGGGAGCAGGAGATGGCAGGGAGCAGGAGAGATTGTGCCCGGGCGGGGAGCAGGAGAGATTGTGCCAGGGCGGGGAGCAGGAGACATTGTGCCAGGGTGGGGAGCAGGAGACATTGTGCCAGGGCGGGGAGCAGGAGAGATTGTGCCAGGGCGGGGAGAAGGAGACATTGTGCCAGGGCGGGGAGCAGGAGACATTGTGCCAGGGCGGGGAGCAGGAGAGATTGTGCCCAGGCGGGGAGCAGGAGAGATTGTGCCAGGGCGGGGAGCAGGAGACATTGTGCCAGGGCGGGGAGCAGGAGACATTGTGCCAGGGCGGGGAGCAGGAGAGATTGTGCCAGGGCGGGGAGCAGGAGAGATTGTGCCAGGGCGGGGAGCAGGAGAGATTGTGCCAGGGCGGGGAGCAGGAGACATTGTGCCAGGGCGGGGAGCAGGAGACATTGTGCCAGGGCGGGGAGCAGGAGAGGTTTGCTATAGCGGCTCTGCAGGGAATGGCTGTAATCCTGACTCTCATTCATTTCTGCAGTTGGTCTTCCATCCGGGGCTATCCTATCCCTTCCCAAAGCATTGCTGGACCCTCGCCGGCCGGAGATCCCAACAGAGTACACGAGGTCCGACCTAGACACAATGATAGGCGCCATTATGATTAATGCCCTTTTCTAATGTTTCAGTAATAATTCTGTTCTTCTTGTGCAGGGAAGAGAACTTGATACCTTACACTCCTGACATTCAGATTCATGCTGAGCGATTCATAAATTACAACCAGACCGTGTCTCGAATGAGAGGGATTTACACCACTCCATCTGGCCTGGAGTCTACCTGCCTGGTGAGTGATCCGTTCTCAACGCGTTTCGCCCTGCGTGCTTCCATGCAGTCTATGACTTTACATTTTTGTTTTCCCGCAGGTCGTTGCCTATGGCCTGGACATCTACCAGACGCGGGTTTATCCCTCCAAGCAGTTTGACGTATTAAAGGATGATTACGATTACATCTTGATCAGTAGTGTCCTCCTCGGCCTTGTGTTTGCCACCATGATTACAAAAAGACTGGCACAAGTTAAACTTCTGAACCGTGCATGGCGCTAACGCGATAGTCTGGGGGAACCGTCATGATCGCTGGAGACTTACCCACTCATCGTCGCCGATCACAGAGGAACGGACAGAGCAGGAACACTGGGGATAAGGGGAATGACTGATAGAACTTGAATTTATATGATAAACTATCCTGCCGTGGCGTTAGGGCCACCTCTGCGTGGGATCGGCCTACACTGGAACAATTAATCACCAAATCTATGTTGGTTGACCGGATGAATGAAATGAGTTTGATTTGCATAAAACGGGCCGATGCCTTGTTTGAGGTTCACATTATCCCACATTTTGGGGGTCATTCCGAGATGATCGTAGCTGTGCTAAATTTAGCACAGCTACGATCATTCACACTGATATGCGGGGGGACGCCCAGCACAGGGCTAGTCCGCCCCGCATGTCAGTGCCGGCCCCCCATCCCCGCAGAAGTGCAAAGGCATCGCCCAGCGGGCGATGCCTTTGCACTTCAAGAGTAGCTCCCGGCCCGCAGCGGCTGCTTGTGACGTCACGCAGCCACTGCGGCCCGCCCCTGCACGGTCCGGCCACGCCTGCGTTGGCCGAACCGCGCCCACGAAACGGCGTCCAAACACCGCCGTTCCACCAGCGACCGCTTCTGCATGTCAATCAGGCAGAGGCGATTGCAGCCCCGCTACGGCCTTCGGCCGTCTGGCATGCGCCGGCGCACTATGGCGCGTGCCCAGTGGGGACCCGTTCGCTCGGCTGCGATAAAATGCAGCAAGCGAACGGGTCAGAATGACCCCCTTTATGTAAAATAAATTAACCACTGTGAATATATCCCCCGTTTGTGTTTGGCAGGTCACCAATGTTGCAACAATTCTGCAAATGAGCCATGTACCTTTTTGTGGTTGTATGCATGCGAGGTGCACCAATGGTTTAAGGAAAGCCGAGATAATTGGTTTCTCCAATTTACATAATTAATATTTTTAATAAATTATATTTGTGTGCATAATTGCCCCCTCTGATCGGAAACCTGAATTTTGTGAACCGGAAACAAATTGATCGTAGCTCAGATTTTATTTTACAGAACATCAGAAAGATTTCAGAACACTTCTAAAGTGTTGTGTTTTTGTGTGTGCGCGTTTGGGGGGGTTTGGCAAGTGAACGATGAGAGATTCTGGAAGGGTAAAACGGCTACAGCCACTAGATACTTTCTATTGTAACGCGTCGCTGCCGGTTTTCATCTGTCCGTGTGTTTGTGGGAGAAATATTTTAATTAAGTGATTCTCAGAGTTTCCACATAATTTATAATTCAAGAGTCCTATAATGTTTTCCTGTGGGATTGTTCATTGCCACATGTAAGAGAACAGAGGTATGTGTATGTATGAGAATCTGTAATATTCACCCAGGGAGGAGATAATAAAAAGTTTAATTCCTCAATCTATTGCTTGTCGAAACCATCTTCACCTTACTGACTAAAACAATTCTATGAAATCTCCAACATTACCTAAATAAATAAAGTGACTGTATTCCCTACCTTGCTGTATGTGTCCTGTAGTTACGGAGTACAATCCACATCGCAGACTGCTAAATAAACTTGGTAGTTTAGGATTGGATACTATGATGGTTGAATGGATAAGATCTTGGTTGCAGGATAGAAAACGGAGAGTTGTAGTAAATGGAGTGCATTCACAGGAGGGAAATGTTACCAGTGGAGTACCCCAGGGATCTGTACTTAGACCAGTGCTTTTTAATATCTTTATTGGTGACATTGCAAATGGCATTAAAGGGAAAGTATGCCTTTTTGCAAATGACACAAAGGTATGCAACAGGGTAGACACACCAGATGGGGTAAAACAAATGATTAAGGATCTAGGTAGACTTGAGGAATGGTCAAGAGTGTGGCAATTACCGTTCAATGTCGAAAAAATGCAAAATCATGCACTTGGGTCCCAAAGACTAAATATAGTATTAATGGCACTATACTGGAAACTATTGAGGAGGAAAGGGATCTAGGAGTCACTATCTCAGGTGACATAAAGGATAAATATAGTATTAATGGCTCTATACTGGAAACTACTGAGGAGGAAAGGGATCTAGGAGTTACTGTTTCAGGTGACATAAAGGATAAATATAGTATTAATGGCACTATACTGGAAACTACTGAGGAGGAAAGGGATCTAGGAGTCACTATCTCAGGTGACATAAAGGATAAATATAGTATTAATGGCACTATACTGGAGACTACTGAGGAGGAAAGGGATCTAGGAGTCACTATTTCAGGTGACAAAGGATAAATATAGTATTAATGGCACTATACTGGGAACTACTGAGGAGGAAAGGGATCTAGGTGTCACTATTTCAGGTGATATAAAGGATAAATATAGTATTAATGGCGCTACACTGGGAACTACTGAGGAGGAAAGGGATCTAGGAGTCACTATCAGGTGACATAAAGGATAAATATAGTATTAATGGCACTACACTGGAAACTACTGAGGAGGAAAGGGATCTAGGAGTCACTATCTCAGGTGATATAAAGGATAAATATAGTATATTGGCACTATACTGGAAACTACTGAGGAGGAAAGGGATCTAGGAGTCACTATTTCAGGTGACATAAAGGATAAATATAGTATTAATGGCTCTATACTGGGAGCTACTGAGGAGGAAAGGAATCTAGGAGTCACTATTTCAGGTGACATAAAGGATAAATATAGTATTACTGGCACTATACTGGGAACTACTGAGGAGGAAAGGGATCTAGGAGACACTATCTCAGGTGACATAAAGGATAAATATAGTATTAATGGCGCTATACTGGTGACTACTGAGGAGGAAAGGGATCTAGGAGTCACTATTTCTGGTGACATAAAGGATAAATATAGTATTAATGGCGCTATACTGGACACTACTGAGGAGGAAAGGGATCTAGGAGTCATTATTTCAGGTGACATAAAGGATAAATATAGTATTAATGGCACTATACTGGGAACTACTGAGGAGGAAAGGGATCTAGGAGTCACTATTTCAGGTGACATAAAGGATAAATATAGTATTAATGGCGCTATACTGGGAACTACTGAGGAGGAAAGGAATCTAGGAGTCACTATCTCAGGTGATATAAAGGATAAATATAGTATTAATGGCACTATACTGGTGACTACTGAGGAGGAAAGGGATCTAGGAGTCACTATTTCTGGTGACATAAAGGATAAATATAGTATTAATGGCTCTATACTGGGAGCTACTGAGGAGGAAAGGAATCTAGGAGTCACTATTTCAGGTGACATAAAGGATAAATATAGTATTAATGGCTCTATACTGGGAGCTACTGAGGAGGAAAGGAATCTAGGAGTCACTATTTCAGGTGACATAAAGGATAAATATAGTATTACTGGCACTATACTGGGAACTACTGAGGAGGAAAGGGATCTAGGAGACACTATCTCAGGTGACATAAAGGATAAATATAGTATTAATGGCGCTATACTGGTGACTACTGAGGAGGAAAGGGATCTAGGAGTCACTATTTCTGGTGACATAAAGGATAAATATAGTATTAATGGCGCTATACTGGACACTACTGAGGAGGAAAGGGATCTAGGAGTCATTATTTCAGGTGACATAAAGGATAAATATAGTATTAATGGCACTATACTGGGAACTACTGAGGAGGAAAGGGATCTAGGAGTCACTATTTCAGGTGACATAAAGGATAAATATAGTATTAATGGCGCTATACTGGGAACTACTGAGGAGGAAAGGAATCTAGGAGTCACTATCTCAGGTGATATAAAGGATAAATATAGTATTAATGGCACTATACTGGTGACTACTGAGGAGGAAAGGGATCTAGGAGTCACTATTTCTGGTGACATAAAGGATAAATATAGTATTAATGGCACTATACTGGAAACTACTGAGGAGGAAAGGGATCTAGGAGTCACTATTTCTGGTGACATAAAGGATAAATAGAGTATTAATGGCGCTATACTGGACACTACAGAGGAGGAAAGGGATCTAGGAGTCACTATTTCTGGTGACATAAAGGATAAATATAGTATTAATGGCGCTATACTGGGAACTACTGAGGAGGAAAGGGATCTAGGAGTCACTATTTCTGGTGACATAAAGGATAAATAGAGTATTAATGGCGCTATACTGGGAACTACTGAGGAGGAAAGGGATCTAGGAGTCACTATCTCAGGTGACATAAAGGATAAATATAGTATTAATGGCGCTATACTGGACACTACTGAGGAGGAAAGGGATCTAGGAGTCACTATTTCTGGTGACATAAAGGATAAATAGAGTATTAATGGCGCTATACTGGGAACTACTGAGGAGGAAAGGGATCTAGGAGTCACTATCTCAGGTGACATAAAGGATAAATATAGTATTAATGGCGCTATACTGGACACTACTGAGGAGGAAAGGGATCTAGGAGTCACTATTTCTGGTGACATAAAGGATAAATAGAGTATTAATGGCGCTATACTGGACACTACTGAGGAGGAAAGGGATCTAGGAGTCACTATTTCTGGTGACATAAAGGATAAATATAGTATTAATGGCACTATACTGGACACTACTGAGGAGGAAAGGGATCTAGGAGTCACTATTTCTGGTGACATAAAGGATAAATATAGTATTAATGGCACTATACTGGGAACTACTGAGGAGGAAAGGGATCTAGGAGTCACTATCTCAGGTGACCTAAAGGATAAATATAGTATTAATGGCACTATACTGGGAACTACTGAGGAGGAAAGGGATCTAGGAGTCACTATCTCAGGTGATATAAAGGATAAATATAGTAATAATGGCACTATACTGGAACTACTGAGGAGGAAAGGGATCTAGGAGTCACTATCTCAGGTGACATAAAGGATAAATATAGTATTAATGGCACTATACTGGGAGCTACTGAGGAGGAAAGGGATCTAGGAGTCACTATCTCAGGTGATATAAAGGATAAATATAGTAATAATGGCTCTATACTGGGGACTACTGAGGAGGAAAGGGATCTAGGAGTCACTATCTCAGGTGACATAAAGGATAAATATAGTATTAATGGCACTATACTGGAAACTACTGAGGAGGAAAGGGATCTTGGAGTCACTATTTCAGGTGACATAAAGGATAAATATAGTATTAATGGCACTATACTGGAAACTACTGAGGAGGAAAGGGATCTTGGAGTCACTATTTCAGGTGACATAAAGGATAAATATAGTATTAATGGCACTATACTGGAACTACTGAGGAGGAAAGGGATCTAGGAGTCACTATTTCAGGTGACATAAAGGATAAATATAGTATTAATGGCACTATACTGGGAGCTACTGAGGAGGAAAGGGATCTAGGAGTCACTATCTCAGGTGATATAAAGGATAAATATAGTAATAATGGCTCTATACTGGGGACTACTGAGGAGGAAAGGGATCTAGGAGTCACTATCTCAGGTGACAAAGGATAAATATAGTATTAATGGCACTATACTGGAAACTACTGAGGAGGAAAGGGATCTTGGAGTCACTATTTCAGGTGACATAAAGGATAAATATAGTATTAATGGCACTATACTGGAACTACTGAGGAGGAAAGGGATCTAGGAGTCACTATTTCAGGTGACATAAAGGATAAATATAGTATTAATGGCACTACACTGGGAACTACTGAGGAGGAAAGGGATCTAGGAGTCACTATATCAGGTGACATAAAGGATAAATGTAGTATTAATGGCACTATACTGGGAACTACTGAGGAGGAAAGGGATCTAGGAGACACTATCTCAGGTGACATAAAGGCAGGTAAGCAATGTAACAAGGCAATGAGGAAGGCTAGTCAGATGCTTGGTTGCATAGGGAGAGGAATCAGCAGCAGAAAGAAATAAGTAATAATGCCACTGTATAGGTCATTGGTGCGGCCTCATCTAGAATACTGTATTCAGTTCTGGAGGCCATATCTTCAGAAGGATATCATATTAATACATTAGAGACTGTACAAAGAAGGGCAACTAAAATGGTGCATGGCCTACATCACACATCTTACGCAGAAAGACTAAGAAATCTCAATATGTATAGTGTGGGGCAGAGAAGGGAAAGGAGGAACATGATAGAGACTGTCACATATATCGGGTATTAGCAAGGTACAGGAGGGAGACCTTCTTCTAAGAGAAGCAATAGGACACGAGGACTTGCACTGAGACTGGAGGGGGGGAGGTTCAGGGGAAATATGAGGAAAAATTACTTCTCAGAAAGGGTAGTGGAGAAGTGGAATAGCCTCCCATCAGAGGTGGTAGAGACTAAGACAGTACAGCAATTTAAACATGCTTGGGATACACATAAGGATCATATAGGGTTTGAGGTTATTAGTGATTGCACTGATCAAAATATGTGGGTCCCAGAGACCCCTCACTTTTGGAAATTGGGGTCCCACTCCACTGTTTCTGAGTCCCATCACAATACATTGCCTGGATGTCACATAGCCCTCAGGTGCAGAGAGGGGTTGGGCTGGCAGCAGTTGGGACAGTGCTGGGAGTGGGGTATGGTGGCAGTTGCACAGTGCTGGGGCAGGTAGTTGTTGGGGTAGAGGTATTTAGGGCTGGGGTTGGGGCAGGGAGAGGGGTGAGGGCATGCATCAGGTGTGGTTAGGTAGAGGGGAATAAGTGTAGATAGCAGTTCTAGCAGTACTGGGGCAAAGGGGATTAGCAGCAGGTGGTACTGTGGGGCAAGTAGGGGGTAAGGGTAAATAGCTGGGGATTTACCTCCTTCCTGCAGGGCTCCCCTGGCAGTGCCACCACAGAGGCAGTGTCTGGAATACCGTTGCCTCTAGCTCTGCTGCTGTAGCTGGGAGAGTCACAGGGAGGCCAGAGGTGGAGGTATGCAGCGCTCACAGAGAGGGTGCAGAGGTGCCGCTGGAGACTGGAGGGTTCTAATGCAACAGAGCGGCACGCTATGCTGGCAGGGCGAAAGGGAGGCACTTCAGGCTGCAATTGGCCAGCGAGACTGTACAGGTGGTGATTGGCTGTGGCACTGGCGCACATTCAAGCTCTGACTCTTGAAGTAGGGTTTACTTTGTTCAGTACGTGATTGGCTGGTTCACTGGCAAAGCTTTATACGTGATTGGCTGGTTCACTGGCAAAGCTTTATTGGAGAACATTGCTTGGATTATATTATAATGGCTTCACTGGTTCCTGACAAATACTATCCATAGTGTATATTATATTATTATCCTTTATATGGCGCCACATAGGATCAGCAGCGCCCAATTACAGAGTACATAAACAAATAAGAAAAACAAGAAAAAGAGTGACGTACAATTACAGTTGGGGAGGGGATGGTAAGGGATAGGAGGTGGCTGGTCTGGTGGGATGAGATGTCCTGACGTATGGAGTCAATTTTGGATGTGAAGTAAGTGGCAAAGTCAACAGCAGAGAGTGAGGAAGGGAGACGAGGTGGAGGTGGGCAGAGGAGGGAGTTGAGAGTGGCAAAGAGGCGCCGGGGGTTGGAAGACTGGGAGGAGATGAGGTTCTTGAAGTATGACTGTTAGCGGGGGGAAAATGGCAGCCCTGAAGGACGAGTGCAGATGTTTGAAATGGAGAAAGTCTGCCTTATGGCCCCCTGTACACTTGTGCGATATGGTATACAATCATGCGATTTCCATCACATCTGTGCGATCAATCGCATGATTGTATGCACATATTGTGCCCCTTGCGACGCGATGCGCGGGCACCCCGGTCGAATGTCGCAAGATATTAAGTGCTGCACTTAATATTTATTGCATCGCAGTGCGATCGCATGTGTTTTTTAAAAACACATGCGATAGATCGCACTACGCTGCGCGATGGAGGCCGCTCCCACTCGGCGGTGACGTGCCCATCACGTGATTACCATGCGATCTATTGCATGATCGCATGATAATCACTTTGGCAGTTCAGGTGCGATTTCATAACGCCTGAGCTGCCGGTGCGATGCCCCGCAATGACGCGTCGCGGGGCTTCGCACAAGTGTATGGGGTACATTAGAGCGTGATTTCCTCCAGAGTCGCTCGGCAGTACGTGGGCATTTTTGCAGATATCTGGTGCATTTGCTGTGCCAGGGTTGAGGTGTTGATCTGCGAGGGTGAATAGTGGTCGGTGGAGCAACAGAGACAACTATTAACCACCCTCTTCTCACAATCCCTAGGTCTTCAGGACATGGGTGGTCATTCCAAGTTGATTGCTAGCTGCATTCGTTCGCTGTGCAGCGATAAGTCAAAAAAACGGCACTTCTGCGCATGCGTATGCGGCGCAATGCGCACGCGCGACGTACTATTACAACGGCCGATGTAGTTTCACACAGTGTCTAGCGAAGCTTTTCAGTCGCACTGCTGGCCGCAGAGTGTTTGACATGAAGTGGGCGTTTCTGGGTGTCAACTGACCGTTTTCACGGAGTGTTGGAAAAATTGCAGGCGTGCCAGGAAAGACGCAGGCGTGGCTGGGTGAACGCAGGGCGTGTTCGTGACGTCAAAACAGGAACTGAACAGTCTGAAGTGATCGCAAGCGCTGAGTAGGTTTTGAGCTACTCTAAAACTGCACAAAAAAACTTTGTAGCCGCTCTGCGATCCTTTCATTCACACTTCTGCTAAGCTAAAATACACTCCCAGTGGGAGGCGGCATAGCGTTTGCACGGCTGCTAAAAACTGCTAGCGAGCGATCAACTCGGAATGACCAGCATGGCCCTTTCCTGGTTCTCTTCCTACCTATCTAATCACTCTTTCAGTGTCTGCTTCTCTGATTCCACCTCCTCTTCGCTTCCTCTATCAGTTGGAGTACCACAAGGCTCGGTCTTGGGTCCTCTGCTTTTCTCGGCCTATACCTCATCTCTTGGAAAACGAATCCACTCTTTTGGATTTCAGTACCATCTGTATGTGTATTATTATTATTATTATTATTATTATTATTATCCTTTATTTGTATGGCGCCAGAAGGGATCTGCAGCGCCCATTACAGAGTACATAAACAAATGAGCAAAACAACAAAACAGACAATATAGGACAGGTATAGAAAACCCGGGGTCAGGTGCCATCAAAGGGAGTATTGAGTATAAGATATTGTAAGTAAGAGAAGGAAAAGCACACGAGGAGAGAAAAGATACTCAGATCTACTTATCCTCCCCAGATTTGTCACCATCTGTATTGGGCCGGGTCACTGAATGCCTTTCTGCCTTTCCTCTTGGATGTCATCTCGCCACCTCAAACTTAATTTCTCCAAAACAGAAATAATTATTTCTGCAGCAGGGTACACTGGGGTTCCACAGGGAATAACATCGGGGTGTAGAGTTGGATCTTGATCCGAGTCACCAACAGTCTAAAGCTTTGACTGTTCCCAGAATGCACTGCATCGCCTCCTCTATATCCCCGTCTCCAGGCACTGGAGCTCAGTTTGTAAGTTGGTGCCTGCAGCTGCAGCCCTAATAAGAGCTTTTCTGAGATGAAAGAAGACTTCAGGGGCCGCAGCACAGGCATTAGATGCCCTGGATGTCATGCTGACATATCGTGCTGCGGCTTCATCACCTCTCCCAGCGGCGCTGTATACTCCCGCGCCGGGTACTTGCAGCAGAGGTGCTCCTCGTCACAGGCACACATACCGCTTCTGCTCTCCTGGATCACGTGGCCGCACTTCAGGGAGGAGGTAAGAGGGTCCCCCAGGTGGGACCTGCCGAAATCATGAAACAGTTGCGGTCCCAGGAGACGGGCCGCGCCGCTGGCGTGGACACTGTGGCTGTGCAGGGACCACACTATAGCCACCAGGGCAAGGAGCACTGGCCCTCATTCCGAGTTGATCGCACATAGCAACTTTTTGCAGCCCGTGTGATCAACTTGACGCCGCCTATGGGGGAGTGTATTTTAGCATAGCAGAGGTGCGATCGCATGTGCAGCTCTGCTAAGCTAAAAAAGTTTCCTGCAAAACAAGACCAGGGTCAGACCTACTTACCCTGTGCGACGGATCCAGCGATGAAGGTCCCGGGATTGACGTCAGACATCCGCCCTCCAAACCCAAACGCCTGTATCCGCCTGCGTTCGCCTCACCACGCCTTCAAAACGGTCATTTGCCATCCCGGAACGCCTCTCGCCTGTCAGTCTTCATGCGATCAGTGCTGTGATCACTATCTGTGCTGGCGGAGGCGCTGCCCGGCGACGACAACGCACGTGCGCATTGCGGGCGCAGCACAGCCGCAGTCCCGACCTGTTTGCACAGCAGCGAAGAACCGATGTGTGCGAACAGGTCGGAATGACCCCCACAGGTCGGATTTACTAAAATAGGCTCTATAGTACCCGGTGGTGAAGTCCAGCAGAGGGGATAAGGCGCTGACCTGTAGCCCCTCCCCCAGCCGCCATCTATAGCAGGTGTTCCGGCCCTGGAGCTGCATCTCTTTCTCCCCTCACTCCCTGTCAGCGTTTGGGCGCCATTTCACAGAGCTGCGCTGATCCTGGGACTGCTGGGCACTGTCTCCTCTGTAAAGCCGCCTGCATCATCAGCGCTGTGTATTTACAGGACACTTAAGTATTCTACAAGTCGTTTAGACAGCGTTAGTTAAAAACAAGTGCATTACTACATGAATATTTAGTACAAGTATCCTGTGATATACATCCAGTGTTACTGTGCATTGTTATATCTGTATTCATATATATCTCCTATATAATAGCCCAGATCTGTGACTCTGTGCCTGGGCCTCTAACACTGGGCGTGGCTAGGAGCTCTCATTGGGTTAGTGGCAGGTCTATCACACCTAGTCCACAGCTGATTGGGCGAGAAATGGCCTCCTACACAGGTTACATCCAATGGGAGGCTCTGCCCTTTGTCTGCTGTGTTTTCCCAGAGCAGGATTAACAATGGGGCTGATGGAGCTGCAGCTCCAGGCCCACACCCCAAATTAGGCCCACTGCATCTGCAGCAACACACCCTCCAGCAATTTACACATAAACATCGCTTCAAATTCAAAAAGGAGGCATGGCCACGGGTACAGCGGTGTGGCCACGACCCTTTTCCTATACTTTCAATGGAAGCTTGGAGAGTCAAAAATCGGTACAGACCATAAAAAAAGGGACTGTACCTGCCAGTAAGGTGCAGCTGGAGGGTGTGTCACTGCATCTGCAGCAAGTCTCTGCGCTGTAGAGAGGGGGAAAACATCCTTTTACTGCAGCGTCCTATGTCCTGCTGCCAGTCGCCTGCCCCCTCCAGCATCAACAATCCCCACTTCCTAGCCGCGGCGTAGGTGGAACAAAAGCTGCTGCGGCCTCCGGGATAGATGTGTATGAAAGCGGCGCAGCGGAAGGCTTTCATAGCCCTCCCTGTACCGCATACTCTCTGAGCCCCGGAGCCTCCTCTGCACGTGATGTCACAGAAGTGCCTCCCCGCCACAGCCGCGCCCAGATCCCCAGAGGCCCTGACTCCGCAACACAGCACCTTGCCTGCCGGCCTGGAACCCCCGAGATGCTAATGTAATGGATAGAGTGGGTGATATCGCGGAGGGTAATGTCTGGACGCTGAATCAATGTAAAAGGTGACAGTGCTGTGCAGTGCAGTGGGTGTGCAGTCAGGGCCGGTGCTAGGGTGTTCAGCGCCCCCCTACAAACTATAAATTTGCACCCTCGCATACTGTACAAAGGCACAGCGCACATAATACCCCCTGTAGTAGAGACACACATGTAACGCCTCCTGTACTGGTGACGCTTACACACGTAACACCCCCTGTACCAGTGCCGCTTACACACGTAACGCCCCCTGTACCAGTGCCGCTTATACACGTAACTCCCCCTGTACCAGTGCCGCTTAGACACGTAACGCACACTGTACCAGTGCCGCTTAGACACGTAACTCCCCCTGTAGCAGTGACGCTTAGACACGTAATGCCCCCTGTAGCAGTGCCACTTACACACATAACGCCCCCTGTAGCAGTGATACTTACACACGTAACGCCTCCTGTACCAGTGACGTTTACACACGTAATGCCCCTGTACCAGTGCCGCTTACACACGTAACGCCCCCTGTAGCAGTGCCGCTTAGACACGTAACGCCCTCTGTACCAGTGACGTTTACACACGTAACGCCCCCTGTAGCAGTGCCGCTTAGACACGTAACGCCCCCTGTACCAGTGCCGCTTACACACGTAACGCCCCCTGTACCAGTGACGTTTACACACGTAACACCCCCTGTACCAGTGACACTTACACACGTAACGCTCCCTGTACCAGTGCCGCTTACACACGTCACGCCCCCTGTACCAGTACCGCTTAAACACGTAACGCCTCCTGTACCAGTGACGCTTACACACGTAACGCCTCCTGTACCAGTGATGCTTACACACGTAACGCCCCCTGTACCAGTGACGTTTACACACGTAACGCCCCCTGTAGCAGTGCCGCTTAGACACGTAACGCCCCCTGTACCAGTGCCGCTTACACACGTAACGCCCTCTGTACCAGTGACGTTTACACACGTAACGCCCCCTGTAGCAGTGCCGCTTAGACACGTAACGCCCCCTGTACAAGTGCCGCTTACACACGTAACGCCCCCTGTACCAGTGACGTTTACACACGTAACACCCCCTGTACCAGTGACACTTACACACGTAACGCCCCCTGTACCAGTGCCGCTTACACACGTCACGCCTCCTGTACCAGTGATGCTTACACACATTATGCCACAGTCACACACACACACACACACACACACACACACACACAACAGACACATATATATATATACACAAACAACACATACTTACTGTACATACATTACACACATACATAGTCACACATATATACAGTATACACATACACTGTATATACACACACACACACACACACACACACACACACACACACTCACTCTCTTTCCAGACACTTACCTAATGAAATCTGGTTGGCCGAAGCTGTAGCAGCTCATCCTCCTGCTGCAGCATGGTCCCATCTAGCTCAGCCCCTTATTCCCATATAGCTCCGCCCCTTTTTGTTCCCGCCTGGCCACTGAATATCACACAGGGGAGGGGAGAGTGGAGGAGGCTTTGTGCTGACGGCGCCGAGGGGGAGAGGAGGTTTTGTGCTGCTGGCGCCGCTGCATGTGTGACAGCAGCCGGCAGCAGCAGCAGCAGGGATAGCAGCAGCAGCTCAGCACAGGGATGCAGAGCAGGGAGAACGCCTCTCCTTCCTGGTGCCTCCCTGCACTGCATCCCTTTGCTGAGCGGCTAGCGCCGGGCCTGTGTAGTATTACTAGTCCAGTGCAGTTTTATTGTTATATGTGATAATGTCTGCATTGTACCTGTAACTGTGTGTGCCTATAGCTGCTGCGTGGTTTCCATTCTGTGTATCTCACACATATTGCTTTGCTATTACTATATTCTGTACCCTGGGGGGCTAAATGCATCAGGGTCTCATATAGCATATAGTGTTCCACAGGATATACTGTTTCGTATTTTTCTCTGTGTGTTTCAGTCACCTCATACCACTTAAATCCTCTGTGCTCTGCATCTGCGGTCACATAACACAGGGTTTTTTTGTCAGGAATTGTGCTTGTTTGGCTATATTGTACTGTTACGCCCTAAGGCTACATTCCCAATAATGTCTAAGGCACAGGGCGGGAACTCCGCAGGATGATCCTGCCTCATGCAGTGCTGACGCCACGGATTTACTTGAGGAAAATATTTCAGCTGAGGGTTCAGGTACTGGGTGTTCTGAATCCCCCAGTCAGCCTGCAGCACCGGTGGCATACCAAGACCCACCTTGGGCTGCTTTTTCAAATATACTGACTACGCTTGTAACATGACTTACGCCCCCTGTGGGACTTCCTGTGCCATTACAGCCACATATTGTCCCTGTAGTTAACCCGCCATGGGTGGATACTCTGTCAACTCAGTTACAGCAATTAAATTAGTCCTTGGTTAAACAAAAGCCTACCCTCGCCCTACTGGGACCAAAGGGTCATCTAAGCGGGACATTTCTTCCTCACAATCCACTCATGTTTCGGATACTTCATCCAACGAGGATGGGGAATATACTGATCCATCAGACACTGATACAGCTGATGAGGAATCTGCAACACAGATTGATGTTCCTGACCTAGTGGAGGCTATCAAGCTGATTGTTCAGATTGATGATGAGATTGACCCTCCTGATATGTCTAAGACACTTGATAAGTTCAGATGTCAGGAATCCTGGGAGGCTCCAGGAAAGAAGTTTTCCCTATCTAAAAAGATGCTAGCTCGTTATCCTATCTCTGCAGAGTTAAGTACCAAGTGGGAAACACCACCACCAGTGGACTCACATGTAGCCCGTCTTGTGGTGTCATCTACTCTGCCTGTCACCACCATCACCTCTCTGAAGGAACCAACGGATAAGAGTGTGGAGCAGTGGCGCACCCAGGGGGGGTTTCCGAGTACCCAGAAACCCCCCCTCCACTAAAAAAAAAAAAAAAAGCTGCATGAGTATTATTAATGACTGTCTAGCGTCCTCTGCAGCCTGCTGTCTTCCTGGTGGCACTTGCAAGTGCAATAAAAGTTTACTTTATTTTAATTATAGTACATATATATCCATGTGCCTACATATATACACATGTATATACATACATACATACATACATATAAACACACACACACATATGATATATATATATATATACACACATGTGTATATATATGTGTACTGTATGTGTGTGTATATATATATATATATATATATATATATGCATGTTTAATATGCTATGTATATGTGTATATGGGTTCACTACGATCTCCCGGCAGCCGGCCTCCCGGCGACCAGCATACCGGCGCCGGGAGGCCGGCCGCCGGCTTACCAACAGTGTGGCGAGCGCAAATGAGCCCCTTGCGGGCTCGCTGCGCTCGCCACGCTACACGCGCCACACTATTCTATTCTCCCTCCAGGGGGGTCGTGGACCCCCACGAGGGAGAATAAGTGTCGGTATGCCGGCGGTCAGGCTCCCGGCGCCGGTATGCTGGTCGCCGGGAGCCCGACCGCCGGCATACTGAAGACCACCCGTGTATATGTATGTGTGTGTATGTGTATATATATATATATATATATATGTGTGTGTAGATATATATGTGTAGATATATATATATATATATATATATATATACACACACACACACACACACACACACTAGTTTTACGGACCCAGCATATACTGGGTCACCTCAGTCCCCACCCCCGTGATTGGCTCCGCCCAGTCCTGGAAACCCCCCCATGCAAATCCTGCGTTTGCCACTGTGGAGGGCTGTTTGAAGTCTATTTACACTCTTGCAGGTGCTGTACATAGACACACTATGGAAACCTCTTAGGCTGCAAAAGGTATTGAAGCCTGGGTTCAAGCAGTTGAGGAAGAGCTACCTCTGAATTTTTCAGACAATGCCGGACAATGTCTATCATATATTACCACAGCCTCCCATTACAATAAGTAGGCGGCCTCTGATGCAGGTATTATGGCAGCCTTCGTCTGGCCTTCCTCAAGGTTCATATATCTGCCTTGTCGGTATGGTTTCAAATAAAAATTGTGTCTCTGCCTGATGTTCATACTTTCACTCAGGGTGTTTTACGGATTCAGCCTCCATATGTCCCTCCTGTGGCTCCATGGGATCTGTCTTATTCTGAATGCCCTACAAGAGTCTCCATTTGAACCTCTTAAGGTTGTGTTTCTGCTGGCTATTGCCTCTGCTAGGAGGGTGTCAGACTTAGGCGCTTTGTCCTGACGTTCACCCTTTCTGATTTTTCACCGTGACCATGCAGTTCTTCGAATTCGCCCTGGTTGTCTACCTAAGGTGGTGTCATCGTTCCACCTTAACCAAGAGATTGTGGTTCCGGCCTTTATCTCTCCTGGTTTGTCCACTGAAGAGATGTCTTTGGATGTAGTACGGGCTCTCCGTATATATGTGGAGAGGACTGCCCCCATCAGGAGGTCAAATTCTCTCATTGTCCTTTTTGGTTTTCCCAAACGTAGCTGGCCTGCGAATAAGCAAACTTTGGCCAGATGGATTACAATGGTTATTGCACAAGCCTATGCGTAGGCTGGTCTTCCAGCTCCTGCTACTATCAAGGCCCATTCTACTCGGTCTGTTGGACCTTCTTGGGTGGCCCGCCGTGGTGCGACCCTTGAACAATTGTGCAAGGTGGCTCCGTGGTCCTCTGTGAACAGGTTCATCAGGTTCTATGCCTTTGATACAGGATGCCTCCTTTGACGCCGGGTTCTTATGCCTGCTACAATTCGTCCACTCCCATGAGGAACTGCTTTAGGACATCCCCGATGTTATTCCCTGTGGAATACCAGTGTACCCCGCTGCAAAAAAGGAGATTTATGGTAAGACTTACCATAGTTAAATCTCTTTCTGCACGGTACACTGTTTCCCACAGACCACAGCGCCCACCCTGACGCACTTAGCTTCTTTGGGTTTGTATGGCATTAGCCGCTGGTACCTTCTCCTGTCGTGAGAATGTGGTGTATGTGGCTAACATCTGCCGTCTCTCTTACTTGCTACTGCATTGGACTGGTTAACGAAACTGAGCTCCAGTGCCTGGAGGCGGCGATATAGAGGAGGTGGTGCAGTGCATCCTGGGAACAGTCAAAGCTTTAGCCTGTTGATGCTTCGGATCAAGATCCAACTCTACACCCCGATGTTATTCCCTGTGGAAACCAGAAAGATATTTAACCAAGGTAAGTCTTACCATAAATCTCCTTATTTCCACCAACCAATAGTAGTTACCAACCTGATATCTCTATCACTGTTCTGTTGAGAACTCAACAATCAATCCTACCCCACAAGCTCGCTGCCTAGGTGCAATCCTTGACTCTGAACTGTCCTTTGTTCCCCACATTGTCTGTCTCAAATTCATGTTACGTTCATCTAAAAAACATTTCCAAGATATGACCATATCTTACACAAGTCACAGCAAAAACTCTAATCCATGCTCTCGTTATCTCCCGCATTGATTATTGTAATAGTCTCCTGACCGGTCTTACCAAAAAGAGACTCTCACCACTACAATCCATTCTGAATGCCGCTGCGAGGCTAATCTTCCTTGCTAGACGTTCATCATCTGCAGATCCGCTCTGTCAGTCCCTCCATTGGTTACCTGTACTCTACCGTATTTAATATACAATACTTTTACTCACACACAAGGCCATTAACTAAACTACACCAACGTACATCACTTCGCTTATCACAAAATATCTCCCAACCCGACCTCTTCGCTCTTCACAAGACCTGCGTCTCTCATCCACACTCATTACTCGCTCCCACTCATGATTGCAGGACTTTCATCGGGCTGCACCCACTCTGTGGAATGCCCTCCCACGCATTATAAGACTCTCCTCTAGTCTCCAGACCTTCAAGCGTTCCCTGAAAACCAGGACCGGTGCAAGGGTTTTTGGCACCCTAGGCAAAACTTCAGTCATAACCCCCCCGCCCCCCTGCCGGCAACCACCACCCACCCAGTCCTTGTGGTGCAAGTATGGATGCGGCGACCTATAAATAACCTTCAATGCCTTCCTATCCAATTACATCTTCTCTGTACAGTACACATATAACCTCACAAATTTTGATTGTAAGCTGATTGTAAACAGGGATTGATTTGAATGCCCAAATATTATCTGTAAAGTGCTGTGGAATACGTACAGTATGCGCTATATAAAGAAGTGGTAATAACTGGTAATAATAGGTAGAACCTATCCTTGTGTATAAATGCCTATTTCCCTATAGATGGTAAGCCTGATTATATATATATATATATATATATTTGTCTCCCCCTAACTGACCTCAGTGCTGACTTGCAGGTCCCACCATGGTCAGGCAGATTCAGAATCTCTCTAGAGTCTCCAAAGTCCCACACCGTCGCCTTTTTGCGGGATGAGATGTCATGCCGTCTCATCACCTAGTGTCAGTAGCACAGAGCCATCTACTAAGCACTGGTCTCGCTGGAGGAAAGGAACAAGTAGTGCTGCGGGTATATAGACACAGGTGCAGGAGTGAGAGATGATTCTACGTCTCTTCCAGCCAATGCCCGCATACCACACAGCGCACACCTTCAGCCACAGACGTTTCAGGACAGTGTCTTGCAGGATTTGACTTCCCGCAAAATT